>NC_084989.1:23527585-23552585 GCF_963691925.1 Scomber scombrus
ATCAAAACAGTACGATCAACCTCCTGTCCACTTTATTAAGAGTTCATACTTATTTATACATTATCTCCACTAACTGAACCTTTCTCTTTATTTACAGGATATTCTGGTTCAAGTTCTGCAGATCTTGTTAAAATCTAAACTGCTGGTGAGTCGAAGTTTGTTTTTCTTCATTTTACAGAAAAGTGATTTTTTAATTTAAAGTGTTTATAAAGACGTGAAACTGTTAAAGAGGAATGTTACAGTTTACTGTGTGTTGTTATCAGAGTGTTTGACTGTGTGTTGCAATGGTATCTGTGTGTGTGTAAAGTTTAGATGTTTTAATGAGTTAAATACACAGATTTAAACATGAATTCTGTCATAAAGAAACATTTAAAGTCACAGAAAGTAACGACGAGTTTTTAATGATGCAGAAAGTTTAGATCTGTGGTTGAAGCTCATTTTGTTTCCTGCTGATAAAAGAAAAATAAGCAACTTAAACTCTGACGTCAGTGTTTACTAGCAAGCAAAAAATATGTTGTGTGACACTGAATATCAAGGAGAGGTTGATTGATCGATTAATTGATTAGCTTGCTCACAGTCTGTCGTCCGTCAGGTTTTGGAGGACGAGAACGCCAACGTGGACGAGGTGGACTTCAAACCCGACACCGTCATCAAACTCTTCCTTGGATACAAGAAGTAAGAACACTTCCTGTTTCTCAAGAATCCAAAATAACACAACAAAACACATTTGACATGAACGTTTGGTTTAATACCTGTTCCTTTTCTCTTTCTGTCTCTGCAGTAAGAAGCTGAGGGTGAACATCAACGTCCCGATGAAGACGGAGCAGAAACAGGAACAAGAGACGACTCATAAGAACATCGAGGAGGATCGAAAGCTTCTCATCCAGGTGAAGTTTATAAGAACAAATTACTTCCCCTTTCATGTCAATAATTCCTCTGGACCATAGACTGTATATAAATTGGACGTAACATCCGTGACGTCGGCCATTGGTTTGTGGACTGCTGCTCGGAAGCGAATAGTATCGGATCTGAGCAGCGCCATCTTGAAAATTTCCGGTGCATGCCGGGTAAAATAAAAACATGGATTCTACTTATATGGGCATCAGGAGGAGCATGAGGCGCCCTCCTGAACCTGTGAACCAATCAACCTGTCAATCACGACGTAGCCACGCCCTAATGCATACCCTGCTTTATCGTCACATATAAAATCAGGGAGGCCAAAATGTCCCAAATGAACATCATACTGCATTGAAGAAGGCTTTAAACTAGCGATTGAGACCATAAACACATTTTGAAAACGTTTACTGAGGTTAGAAATCAAGTGAGAAGTTGGTGAATTCTCCATTGACTTGTATAGAGACGGAAGTCCTTTTGACACCAAAACGGTCGCCCCCTGGTGGCCTTTTGATAGAATGCAGTTTTAAGTTACTTCTGCATTTTTATAAGGTTTAAAACTTACCAGATATTCCTCTTTATTTATCCTGATTATAAAGAGCTGACTCAGAGTTTAGTTCTGCTACACGTCAGCAGCTCAAACCTTCAATTTAAAAAAAGGTAAACAACAAAAACATTGTGAGAACAGAAAGAAAAACAAGCAGCAGAACTTTGTTGTGATGAAACTCGTCCATGTTTCCTCTGAAGTCACTTTCACATGTTCAGCTGCAGTTTTGTCTCTGAGCTGCTTTTAGACGCGTCTGAACTCGTCACGTTCAGGGTGTTAAAGAAAAACAGAAATATTGAATAAGCAACAATATCAGTAAATGTCCTTTAAACATGAAGAGAGACATGATGTAATGTTCAGAGCTGCATTTATACTCATTAGTGTAATTACATGATTTTAAAGTTGTTAAAACTTCTGAAGAGAATCTGAAGTTCCTGTTTAACTTTGACTCTGTAAGCTGTCAGAGTTCGTCATTTATGTTCATAGTAAATGTTTTATAGAAGTTATTTTGATAAGAGAGAAATGTTTATAGTCACTTAAATCAGCACATTCAGAGAATCTTGTGTTACAAATACATTTACAGTAAAATAAAAGCTGTGTAAAGTTAAAACAGAAGTTACCTCACTCTGTCTTTAAACTTTATTTATCCTCAAAATCTGAGATTCAAATCTGATCTGAGCAACAATCAGACCTGAAAAATATCAGCTAGTAATGTCGTTCCTCTGAGGAACTTTAAAGTTAGTTTATTTAAAGTGTTTCAGTCTGTTTAGATTTATACTAACAGATTGTGTCTCTGTGTGTGTCTCTGTGTGAGCAGGCTGCTATCGTGAGGATCATGAAGATGAGGAAGGTCCTGAAGCATCAGCAGCTCCTCGCTGAAGTCCTGAATCAGCTGTCGTCCCGATTTAAACCCAGAGTCCCCGTCATCAAGGTAACACACACACACACACACACACACACACACACACACACACACACACACACACACACACCAACCATTACTATGCATGAGCTTATTGGGTTTATATAGAAAGTTTTATAGGACTGCAACTAGTTTTTTTTAATTATAGATTAATCGTTTGGTCTTTAAAATGGTAAAAAAAAATGTTGAGAATTGATTCCCAACCCAAAGATAATGCCCTGCAATCTTCTTTAATCTCCACCAACACTCAACAACACAAAGATATTATGTTTTTAAGTTATAGAAGACAGAAGCCAGAAACAGACTTTAGACTTAACTTTACTTGAAATAACTCAAAACAATCACTTGATTATCAAAATAGTTGATTTAATAATTATTTGACAGCTGTAAATGTTTCTAAGCTTCATGTTTTAGTAGCTTTTCTTTGCTTCATCTTTTTCTGACATCTGGTTGCAGGATGTGGTTGTTGTTTCTGACGTAGTTGTGTTGTTGTCTCCCTCTTGTGGACAGAAATGTATCGACATCCTGATAGAGAAGGAGTATCTGGAGCGAGTGGATGGAGAGAAGGACACGTACAGCTACCTGGCCTGAACGCCGCCACCCCCCCCTCCATCTGCCCGCCCCTCCCTCTCTCGCACCCGCCGGCTCTCCTCAGTTTTATTTTTATTTGTTTATCTTCTTCATTTTTTTTTTTTTTAATTTTATTGTCTGAGTAATAAAGTGTGGATCCCTCTGAGCGGCGGACATGTTGTGAGTGTGTCTGTGTGTGAGAATCACAGCCACGCCGTGGTGAGGAAGAGGGGAGGGGAGGGGTCGCCGACGACAACGACCATGTGACCGCGCCCCTCCCCTCTCTGAACCCCCCCACACCCCACACCTATCACCTGATATGACAACCAACCTGAGGGCGAGGAGGGCATGAACTTTGACCCCTCTGCTCTCCCTTCAGTGCATCCTAACGATGAAGGAACACACTCAAACTCCCTCCTGTTGAGACCGGGAAACCCCGTCTACTCGCTCGCCTCGCCCGTCCCACCCATAGGACTCAAACACACACACACACATACACACACACTCTCTTCCTTGTCATATTGTAAATAACAACCACAGACTCTAAGAGGATAAAAAAAAGAAAAAAAGAAAGACAAACCCCTTACTCCCTTCTTCTTTACATAGCGCAAAAATGTAATGACTTAGCCTACAGCCAATCAGAGGAGAGCCACATCCAAAGGTTTCTGCATGCTACTGCCTACCTGCAACCACAGTGACCCACGAAAAAGATTAAAAAGTTAAAGATTTAAAAAGTCGAGTCACTGGGCAGCCGACGCAGTCCACCGTACGACGATATGAAATTCAACGCCGGTCCTGTAATTTAATAAAAAAAAGAAAAAGAAAAAAGTCTGCGACTGATCCGGAGGAGGAGGAGGCGGCGGCGGCGGCGAGTTCAAAGCCGCCCGCCGCCACGTTGCTACTTTATCTGCTGAAGTTGTCTGTTTGGTTTGAGGTCGGTTGGGTTCATGCAGGAGGCCTGTTTCATTACTGAACGGTGGACATTTGTATAGTGTGGTTCATTTTCTAAATGTGTGATAAATAAAAACAAGGAAAGATTTCTCTAAGCGCTCGACTCCTTCCCACCAGACTCTTATTCACACCTTCAGACACTGACGCTAAAAAACATCAGCTGGAATGTTGGTCCAGATTTCTGCTTCGATTTTCATTTAACAGGTGAAATGAATAAAGTTGAGATATGAAAAGTATTAAATGATGTTACTCTAAATCAGGAGGGTCAAACTTTTCATTCAAGAGCCACAAACCGAACAATCTGACCTCATGTGGGCCAGATCATTAAAAAGAGGGAAGGAAAAGACAAGCAGGAAAGATGAAAGGAAGAAAAAGAAGACAAGCAGAAAATATAGAAAGAAGGACAGGAAGACAGGCAGAAAAGATGAAAGGAAGGAAGAAAGAAAAAGTAAGGAAGGAAAAGAAGACAAGCAGAAAATATAGAACGAAGAAAGGAAGGAAAAGAAGACAGGCAGTAAAGAAGTAAGGAAAGGAAAGACAAGGAAGGAAAAAGACGGGCAGTAAAGATGGATGGAAGGAAGGAAAGTGGGCCAGATTGAACTCCTAGGCCGGCCAGTTCTGGCCCACGTGCCGCATGTTTGACCCCTTGCTCTAACTCATTATAACCTGAACTTACATAAGAATCCTTCCACCTTAAATCAGGAGCGTCAAACTCAGTTTCACCTACAGCACCAGTTTGATCTCATGTGGGCCGGACCATTAAACCATTAAAACCATTAAACCAGAGCATAATAACCTCAAATAACAACCTTAGATGTCTTAAGAAACATGATCTCAGTACTCGATCAGTTGCTTTATTGATGCTCATCTAACCAAACCTGCACAAACCTGGTACAGCAGCTTTATTTATATATCACATTTCAAACCCAGAAGCAACTCAATGTGCTTTACATAAAAACAAACTTTTAACAGTAAGTATTGGAAGCATAAAAAACCCAATTATACTATATACTAAGAGTTATTTCTCCACTGAGGCAAATCTATCCTTCAAATCTGAGTCACACTGCAAGTCATTTATTTTATTTCTTCACTGTGAATGATGAGTGAGAATAATAAGAATAGGAGTTTGTTTTATTCAAAGTTACCCAGTGGGCCGGATTGGAGCCCTCTGGTGTCCCAGTTCTGGCCCACAGGCCTTATGTTTGACACCCCTGGTTTAAAGGGAAACTTACTTCTATATTTACCTGATAGATAAAGTTTCTGGTTACGCTTCAGATTTAGTTCTTCTGAGGAAGAACTAAAGTCCTTCCATCTTTCCTCCCTGTCTTCTTTTCCTTCCTCCCTTCTTTCTTTCTGTTCTTCCTCCCTTCCTTCCTTTGTCTTCTCTTCCTTCCATTTGTCTCTCGTTCCTTTCTTTCTTCCTTCTTTTCCTTCCTTCATGTATTCTCTTCCTTCCATTTGTCTCCTCCCTTCCATCTTTCCTCCTTTTCCTTCCTTCCATTTGTCCCTCGTTCCTTCTGTTCTTTCATCCTTTCCTTCCATTTCTCTCGTTCCTGTCTTCCTTCCATCTTTCCTTCCCGTCTTCTCCTTTCTTCTATTTGTCTCTCGTTCCTCCCTTTCTTCATTTTGTCCGTCCATCCTTTCTTTCTTCCATCTTTCCTTCCTGTCCTTCTTTTTAATGGTCTGGCCTACATGAGATCACCTTGAATGAAAATGAGTTTGACCCTCCTACAATAGCACAATCTGTATCTATAGCAACCATAGAACAACCTGTAGCTATAGCAACCATAGAACAATCTGTAGCTATAGCAACCATAGAACAATCTGATGGTCTGTCTGTGCATTACATACCTCATACAAGTGCTAAAGATTGCCCCAAAAAGTTAAATGGTATCAATGATATCAACAGTTGAGTAGACCTATAAAATAAATGTTAGTTTAAAAAAAATAACAAGACAAAAAGAACCATTTATAATATTTTAATCTGCATCACTTTAAACAACAAAATCCCTGTAAACATTACAAAAATCAGCACCTGTGTCATCGGAGGAAAAGTGGTTCTTGGTTCCACGTGAGGAGAAGGAAAAAAATATATATATAATAATAATAATAATGCAGGTTGATGGTTCAGGTGAGTCCAGGTAAACACCGAGCCCACCAATCAGGTACAAACCATGAAACTGTGACAGTTTCATCATCATCATCATCATCATCCTGCACCCTAACCTGAACCCCCCCCACCCTCCGTCTTGAGTTCTCTCATCATCAGTGATTCTCTGACTGAACTCTTCAGCAGCTGATTTACACAAAGTTCATTCAAAGCACAAAAGCAGCAGCCGCTTAACTCAGCTTAAAGACTGGAAACACCTGACTGTTTAAAAAGGTACCAGAATCCTTTATCCAGTAATAATAACTCAGTAAATTAACTCAATTTATGTGCTGAAGTACAATTTTGAGGTACTACTTGAGGCTACTTTCTACATCTCAGAGGGAAATATTGTACTTTCTTCTCCACTACATTTATTTAAACAGCTTTAGTTACTTTTCACATGAAGATTTAACTTATAACTAAGCTTTTAAACTGTATATAAAGTAGTGTAAACTAGCTCCACCTCCAGCAGCTACAACAGTAACATGCTGCTCTAACACTGATGCTTCACTATTAATAATCTAATGATGTCATAATAATAATATATCAGTCAGAGGACCAAACCACTACTTTTACTGTAATACTGCAAAGTTCTTCTACCAGTATCTAGAAAGTTTGTACAAAATCTGAAGTGTTTTAAAGACATTTTACTGTTTTTCTGTGCAGGGCTGGCAGTTATTTAATTATAGATTCATTAAATATTATTGTCCCCATTTATTCTATGTAGTCTACAAAATATTTTATAAGTGTTAAAAAATGTCAGTTTTCTTGTTTCATGCAACCAACAATCCAAAAAACCTGAAGATATTTAATTTACTGTCATAAACGTTGAAGGAAAACATCAATTTGACACCTTTAAAAAGCTGGAATCAGAGAAGTTTTAGTATCTTTTGCTTGAAAAAATGCCTGAAAACACTTGATAAGATTTTTATTTCATGTCTCCGCAAACAGAAACAACAAACCTGAAACTTGTTACACTTCAGATTTTGTAAATGAGTTTTAAAGATGCTGCCTGTTGGATTTATTCACCTTTATATACAGAGCCAGGCTTGTTTCCAGTCTTTATGCGAAGCTAAGCTAAGCCGCTGTTCTCTGTAACTCTCAAGCAGCTCATTTCTCACACTGTTCCTTTAAGAAGGAGAAGAAGAAGCACTGGTGTTAGATGGTCTTTTTTTTTGTTTGTTTTTTAAAGCACCAGACTGGCTTATGAACACAGTCTTGCACCAATCATATGCATTGTCACTGTAAAAGGAAACACAGGAAGGCTCATTATGAATCAGCAGTAAAAAGGTTTACGATCTTAGGCAACAGATAAAATAACGATGAAAGGGTTCCTACGCATCCAGGTTGTAATCCTGCAAGTTTTAGTCAGAATAAAAAGTTCTTCTCGTCTGAATCCTGCAAATTTTAGTCTCAACGTCTGAATCCTGCAAATTTTAGTCAGAATGAAAAGCTCTTCTCGTCTGAATCCTGCAGATTTTAGTCAGAATGAAAAGCTCTTCTGGTCTGAATCCTGCACACTATAGTCAGAATATCTCCAAACTTCTGTCGACTCCTGTTTCCAAATCAAAAGCCACAAAACACTGAACATCATGACCCTTTAAACTCTCCTCAGGAAGACGTGTAGGAACCCCTCTGTGTGAGTGAAGCACCAGGTTTCAGAGACTCCTGAAGTCTTTCATCCAGCAAACCACAGAAACGCACACACACACACAGCATGAAGAGAGTCCCTCCGTCATCTCTGTACAGTCTCTTAATAAGTTACATCTCCTCAGCAGGAAGCTTCCCAAAAAAAGAAAACACACAACAGGCTGGTATTGCTTCAAGTTGAGTCTGTGGTATCTTTGCGAGCACCAGAATTCACATCAGACGAAAGAAAAAAAGCAACAAACACACGAAAAATTCAAAGTCAAAAAGTGTGATTGTTGGTATTAAAAAGGCTTATTTAACAGGAGAGGAATGCTCTGAAATCTATTAAGATTATTACACTGATTGGACATCACATGGAGGAGGCAGTACAGTGTCTCTAGTTTAGTTCTAGCTCCTCAAAAAAGCACCGACAGACGACAGGAGAGGAGAGGAGCCTCTGTGTGTTGTGTGTTTTGGGGGGTAAAGAGTTTCTAAAAAAGTTCATCATGCAGAAAGTAATCAGACTCCAACAGGACAGTTTCAGAGTCCTGTTGAGGGCTGAAGGCACAGCAGAGAGTGTGACAACGCAGGTTCAACATCTAGTAACACTCAGCGACTATTTAACAGGAGTTTAAGAAACAAGGTTTTTCCCGTCGCACTCGTCTGTGCTGCTGTTCAACATCTGTCCGTCTGTGTGAGATCCGCGTCCTGCTTGTTTGTCGAGTAGAAATTTTGCTTTGGTAGTTTTTTTTGTTGTTTTTTTTAGAGCTGAAACACTTAACCAGTCATTAGAAAACTGATTATTTTTTGTATTTTTTTTTTAATAGTAAATCCAGCTTCTTAATTCTTTTGGAAAGTTTGATGAGCATTTTTCATATTTACACACATTTAATTAGGGCTGCACCAAAGGATTAGCTTCATTGTCCATTAAACTGTGAAAAATGTTGATCAGTTTCTCTTCAGAGCTCATGAAAGATATTCAGTTTGTAATCACAGAGGACTTGAAGACACCAAGAAATATTCACAAATAAAAAGCTGGATTATTTTCTTTTTCTTTCACAAAATGATTCATTGATACGTTTGCTGAGAATCGACTAATCGTAAAGCAAATAATCAATGATTGAGCTCATCACGAGTTAGTCTGAATCAAGCAGAGCTGAACGATAGTCACAGATTATTGGTAGAAGTGGGAGATCGAGACAAATCTTAAAATCAATGCTGGTAACATTTTTATAAAATATTATAAATATATTATAATAAAGAGATTTGGTGTTAATGGATAAACTAACCAGACAGAAGAATCTGTATATTAAAGTTCTACCAAACAAATCATCGATTCATGGTGACAAAAATAAATCACCTCACAGTGCTGAGAGAAAAACTTAAAAAGTTTAAAAAGACTTAAAGTGACTCTGACCAACAGAAATGTTTCAGTTCTTCACACAGCTGATCTCTACTTTACTGATTATGTGACTTCTAAAACCAGCCGGCTGTAAAACTGATAAAGTATAAAATCTGATCTCATTTTGACGTTAAGAGTCTGTCGATCAGCGTCACATTAAATCATCTTTATGAGTCTGGTAGCTTTACATCATTTAACACTTTTGTTCTATAAAGATTAAATGAGTTGTTAAAGTTTTAGTTTTATACGTCAGAAGTGATTTGTAAGAATAAAACAGGGATCACTGCGCTGAGCATCACTTTGATTATTTTGTCATTGATTTTTTTTAATAAACATTCACCTTGTCTGAAAAATATTCTCATCAATATGACATTTATTTCAGCTCTTGAACTTATAATGAACTCTGGTTTAGTTTTCCCCAAACTTAACTTGTAAAAGTAACGTATAACTTTTAAGAACTGCAGCTCAAAGACTGACAAACATGTAAAACTCAAGCAGCAATGAGCCAAAATAAAGAGCAGATTTGTTTCAACGATGTCTGACCCTGACTCCCTCAGTCTCAGCTCTCCTGCAGGTTTCAGGTCAATCAGACACTGAAACTTTCTTTCTGCAGCAGCTGATCCACACAGACGTTAAAGATCAGCGAACTCAGCCGATCTGAAACGAACTGTTCCTGAAGTATGAGGGGGAAACGTTGACAGACAGCAGCGTCAGAGGAGAACATGAATGAAAAAAACCTTCATCAGTATCGGTGTAGTTTTGGTTGAGTTTGGTAATGAGTCCCGGCTGCAGCAGCAGCAGGTGTTCGGGGACAGGAAACGTAACCGACATCCAGACAGCCGGTTTCTGAGCGTCTGGCTGGCGGCTGCGGCTGAGTTTCCTGTCAGGGATGAAATAGCGCGCTGGTTTTTTGTTTGTAGACCCTTTCACGTTAGCACCCGAAGCACAGGCGGCGTCACAAAGCAGCGTCACCTCCATCGGCAAAAAGAAAACCTCCCGTAAAATATATAAAAATAGAAATGTGGAGGCTGTTTGTGGGTTGGAAACACTTGAGACAAATATTTACTAACAGCTTTTTAAACCTCTAACAAATATACAATCTGATGACACGTCTGGCATATTACGATGCCTTGATATCACTTAGTTTAAGTTAGACAATAAGATTTCCTGCAGCACTTGAAGGCATCACAGTGAAGTGCCCAGAAGAGCTTTTATACCACAGTAGTTAAAGTCGTTCCTTGTATCTATACTTATATTTTATGTCATTACTTCCTATGTTGTGTAGTAAATGCTGCTTTATTTATGGATGAAAGAATGAAACTGAAAATTAATCGGCAACAATTTTGAGTAACGATTTAAAACATTAAACTTTGGTTGCAGCTTCTAAAATGTGACGTTTTGCTGCTTTTGTGTTTTCTATCATTATAAACTGAATATATTTGGGTTGACACTGTTTAAACATCTCTGTGAACATGTGAAGAGCAGTTTATACTATTTTCAACATTTTAAATTGATTAAATAATAAAATATTGGCAATAAAAATAAACATTAGTTGCAATCTTAGCTAATATATTTATATATTAAAAATTATTGGAAAACTTCAAAAAACGTGTTTTAATACCAAAAATGTTTTGTCACGATTTCTCAATGATTGTCCACCAACAGCTGCAACTAATGATTATTTTAATTATCCTTTAATCTGCTGATTAGTTTGTTAATTGCTTCATTAGATGATGTTAGAAAATAGTGAAAATGCTTCTCACAGCTTCTTTAAAACCATCAAAGCATCGTGTTTGACCAGCGATAAAACACCCAAAGATACGGTTTGTTTTCTATCGTAGGAGAAACAGAAAAGTATCAAATCCTCACAGCTGGGAAAATGAATTCAGTTTAGAGTTAATTTCAGTGTCGTGACGCTGCTTTGTGAACGCTTCCTGTTTTACATACAGACAGTGATGTGGCACTCTGAGGAGGGTGTGGCTGGTTCAGTTCACACTGTATAAAAACACGCCGTGTTCACGCAATATGACAAGTGACCGACGTGCGACTACAGACAAGCAAACACACAATCGCTCACACACACAGACACACACACAGAGACACACACACAGACACACACACACGGAGTAAAAACAGAGTCCGGTCAGTTGCGTGAATGCGGCTGGTGGAGGATTTGGTCCCTGAATCTTGAATTCAAATGCCAGTTTTAAACAGACAGTTGTGGGTTTGTCTCCTCTCACCGTTCAAACACTTTATAGACACAAAAAAATTTAAAAAACAACCGAAAAAAGAAACGACAGTCAGTTTGCAGTTGATCTGCACCTTCAGCTGAGGGAAGATTTATGAATCCGAGACTCCCGCCTCGAGAGAAGACGAAGATTTGTTGACAGAAGAAAAATCACAAAGGAGAAAAAAAAGAAAAAAGAGAGAAACAGATATGAAAAGTATTTTCTTTTTTAAAAAGACCATTTCGGCAAAAAGACAGCAACAAAATTCTGCTTCAACATGTTCAAATATTCCCAGTATTCCTGAAGCTTTCTAGCATTTTGACAAGTCGTCTGGATTTCCTGAAGTGAAGGTGTGTTTGTTTGTGTTGGTGTGTAAGGCCTTTGTGTCGTCGATCCGCAGGAGGTAGAAGTCAGAATCAAGCGATCTCCAACTCCCGCTCGATACCGACGTACTTCAGAGCGTCCGCCTGGCTGTACCTGAAACACACAGACGCGAAAACTGTCAGCTGATTCACAACAAGTAACAGCTCCAATTTCAATGTGTTTGTGGCCTAAAATAGGTTTTAACATGAATTCTCTGCTATTATTGAACACTGAAATAGAAGCAAATATGTTTTTGTTTTTTTTGTTTTCAAACCCGGGAAAAACTAGTGTTGCATTAATGTTACTACGCTTCTATATTTCTTCCAGTCTGTTTATAGTTTGGTTGTGATTCAGCCTGCAGGCCTCTAGAGAGAGACGGTCTGTGATAAAGGAGTTTAATATCTGCAGGATGTAATTACCTCAGACACTGATCTTCTTTCATCATATCTTTCAGCTTGTTTTCTACAATTTTTATGCATTTTAGTAATTATTTTAGTTCGTTTATCCCCTGTGGATAGTTATATAAATGTTTTCTGCTATGTGTGGATGAGGCTGCCACAAACAAGTTATTTACTGAGAAGGATCAATAATCTATCTATCCATCTATATTTTAAACTTTCTTTTAGCTCATGTGTTTCTCTCTGAACAGACTTTAACTGTTTGCAGGTGGAGCTTCTCTTTAATTGCCGCATGTACTGAAACCTTTATATCAGCAGAGATGACTTTAAACACTTGACAGCTGTTACCTGTAGTCAAAGAACAGCTCCTCTCCAGTCTGGATGGCTCTCTTAGCAAAGATCCCGATCCTGTGATCCCCGTTCACCATCATCACTACGAAGACCAGACAGACCACAGAGTTACCACACAGAGACACGAGTAAACCAGTAAAGCTGTTGCTTTCATTTTAAACATTATCTTCGTACCTTTTGCATAGCAGTTAGGATTAACAGAATGGTTTGCAAAGCGGATCTTGTTTCCTTTTCTCGTGGCATCAACAACAAAGTCTGGAGACAAAAAAAACAACAAAGATTAAAACTTGTGTTAACGCTCTGTGTTTAAGAACTTTAAAAATTGACGTTTTCAGATTCACAGCTCAGACCTTCAATCTTCAACGTAAATCATCATGTTTGTGTGAGTTACCGTTGTTGAGGTTAAACAGGAAGCTGCACATATATTTGTCGTAGACTTTCCCTCTGCGGTCCGCTTCATCCTGAGAGATTATCTGCAAACACCAACATCAAATATTTATATTTCTAATCACTATTATCTTCAGCTGAAACGAAGTAATGCAGTTAATGTACACATAAAGTGGCTCAAAATCCTGTTTAAAGTGTTGGTGCCATATTCATTACATTTCTAAACCACATCGACAGTGACCGTATCACAAGGCTTCACATCATCAGACACATCGATGAGCAGCAGCTGGGATGTGCTGATCTGAGGAAGGAATGTGATAAAGTTGCTGTTTTTCTGAAGAGTTTAACACATATCGATATTTGAAGAGCTGATGCTGCTTATGTGCTGTAAAGTGGAAGAGTTCTCCTCAGATGCTGCCGCCAGGATTAATAACGTTTATTTAAAAAATGAAGGAACAGCTTCAAGTGCAGCTGAACAGAGATCAGATCGTTCCTCTGATCATCACTAATAAACTCTCAAACTCCTGGAAACAGTTTTATTTAATATAATCTGGATAAACCAGGCCAGTCAGACGTTGTCGTACCTCTCCACAGTACTCAGAGATGAACTCGTTCTTCTGGACCGGCTCTTTGATGAAGATTCCCCAACCGGCCACATCTGACGGGGCGAGCAGGAGGTGCTGAGACAGGGAGAGGAAATTAATGAGTTTGTGGTGCATCGAAGGCACAAAACAAACATCTGTGTACTTGATATGTTTATTAAGTTTTGTCTTTGCTGAGCTGATGAGCTCCAGGTGGAACTGAAGGTCTGAATTTGATGACAGGCGTTCGGTACCTTCTTGGCTCCTCTCTGGATGGAGCAGTTCTTGCAGGAGACGTTCTTGCTGTCCCAGTGTTCCGCAGCGCCGCAGGTGAGGCAGAGGTCAGGGTCACACTCCCTGACCGCCAGGTAGCAGGGACACTGCTTGGTGTTACACTGAGCTTTGCACCGACAGCCTGGGAACCGGTTCTGACCTGAAATCACACAGCAGCACGTAGAAGAAAGAAAGAAAATATGAGACAAAGTTCATGAAAGCATCCTGCAAACTTGCAAGATTAGATAAAACTCACTTCTCACAGGAAGTAACTGTTCTGATATCAAACATACACATTTATAATCTGATAAAAACTACTGACAAATAATGATTGAAACACTACAGCTGCAATATTTACAATCTGCCATGAAGGCAGGAGCCGTGAGTTATGTTACACGAGCAGCTACAAGGTTGAAGCACTTTTGTTAGAACTGCAGAACCAATAATCTCCTGTGAAGTTACGTTGGAGACATTTAAACATTTCAGTCTCAGTAATCGTCATAAGGTTTAATCATTTTTTTTAATTATTTTGACAAACAGCAAAGAGTAATGACTCTTATCCCATCACAGTATCTTTTCTTCTTGTTATAAAAATAAAGAAAATCAGCTGAAATAACCTGGTTACTGTTTATTTTAAAACACAGGACGGCTTGTTGTTTCTGTCTTTCAGTGATAAAAAGGTAAATGTTCATGTTTCTTACACTCAGAGCTGCACTGGCAAAACTTCTCGCAGAAGTTTTGAGCGGTGACGCAGGGACAGGAGGAGTCACAGGGCTGCCGTGGGTGGTCACATGGTTGGTAATTATACACGTGATTGGACGAGCCATCTGTAAACAGGCGGATTGAAAAAGATTAACCAGTGAACTTATTTATCTGCCGGGGTTATTCCTCTGTGACCTGGATGAGCTCTGACCTTTCTTCAGCTGGATCTTCCTGCAGTGAGTCGCCCACAGTCTGTGTTTCCTCTTCTTCTTCCTCGGTGGTGTGTCCTCGTCTTCAGCAGGAGCGCGAGCGATGATGCTCGACTCCTTGACCCTGAACTCATAAACCTGCAGGAGAAAGTGGAGATGACATCAGTTTAATCTATATATGTTTAAATGTCTTTTTATTTTGCCATGTGTTGCTTTTATATTCTGTCCTGATGAAAAGTCCCATACAAATTAAATAGTAGGGATCAAGTTATTATCAATTAAGTTGCTGATAGATATTTTAAATGAAATATTTTGTATATAAAATGGCAGATTTACATTAATTTCATTAGAGCTCATTTTCTAATATCTTGTTTTATTCATCATCAGTCTAAAATATTAAAGAGATTCAGTTTACTTTTTTACCCAAAAAATGTCTAAAACCAACATATCAGATACCAAAATAGTTGCGGATTAATTTTCCCTTAATAAACTAATTGGTGAATCATTGCAGCTCCAGTCTATAGTCAACTCTGGGTTGTAATTGGAAGAAAGTAAGTCAGCATTATTGCAACGACACCTCACCTGTAAACCTGATATATCTAAAGGTTTTCACTTTAACGCTCTTGTAACTATAACATGTTAAAAAAATGCCATAAAAATTAAAATCACACTCATAAAAACATTTTACTATTCAGCTACAGTTGTTCCAGTTTGAACAGATAGATGCTCCAGCAGTAAACTTTAACTTCCACAAGCCTTTGATCCATGAAATCATTTTCACATCATCAACATGCCCTTTTGCTCGCTGTGAATTCACTGCTCTATTCACACAGACTTTAAACCAAGGAGCTGGCAGGTAAAGTTTGTTTAATGTCAGACATTTACATTCACACATACAGCTCCTCTGGTTAATGTCTGGGTAACTTCAGGGCTGCAGTGAATGTGTGAAAAAGATTTAAGAGTCAAGTGAGACAATAAGACGACCAGTTATTACTCGGCTCTCACCTGTCTGCAGGTCTTGGTGCTTATGAGTCGTGCGATGGCGCAGTAGTTGTCGTAGTAAGTCCCGATGAGAACCCTGAACAGAGAAGCCTCGGCCCCGCTCCAATCCACTGCCTCGGCCTCACTGGTCAGCTTCATCTTCACCGGAGTCTGGCAGCGTGAGTTTCCCTCTGCATATATAAACAATATAATACTTTATTTTTTAACCCTGAAACAGGCAACGTGCATCAGGAGATAGACTCTTAAAACACCCTGTTTTGGTTAAAGTGGTTTTCCAAATGCATCCGCTTTGAATTGGTAGAATTAAAGCTTGTTAAAGACTAAAACTAGCAGTGAATAAACTAAATAAAAACTACAATGAACAAAGCAAAACTAACTAAAACTAAACTGAATTGCAGATCAAATCAGCTTAGTTTTTTTTTTCTTTTTCATTTTCTCCATTTTTACTGTATTGTGTTCAGTTTGACTTGAGATAACAGGCTAGTACCAGTAGGGAAAACACAAACACAGCTCATTTGACCTCAATGTCAGCATTATTTCATCCTTTACAGCTTCTACTAATCAAGGATTTCCTTCTAATACCTGAAAAACTAAAACTAACCCTAAAACTAAATAAAAACTAAACTAAACTAGCCAGTTCCTCAAAAGTTGTTAGCAATAACATGGTTGAATTGTCATATTCATGGCCGGTTTCTCCCCCTTTAAACCACACGGCTAGCTTCACTGTGTAAACATTACCTGAAAGTTGAGGAAGGGGATTGTTGTCATCTACTCACACAAATAAAACCTAACCTATAAAAGGCTGTAACTTTGGTTTGAGAAGTAGGTGGATGGGTTTGAATCCCATCTCTTGTATTTCTACATATATAATGTCAGTGTCAGCATTATTTAATCCTTTACAACTTCTACCAATCAAGGCTTTCCTCCTAATATCTGAAAAACTAAAACTACTTAATCACTTGTTAAACTAACTAAAACTAAACTGAAACAAAAAACTAATGACAATTCCATAACTATAATATCCTTGTTTAAAGGTTTAAGATCGTACCGGAGCTGCTGGTGTTGTCGTCCTTCTTGTCGTCATCGTCTTTGTCGTCGTCTTTGTCGTTGTCCCGCTCGTCATCTTTGCTGCCTTCATGGTCGCTGTCGGTGTCTTTGGTCTCCGAGGAAACGGTTGGTGTGCTCGGTCGGCTGCTGCTGTTGGGCAGTCGGCCGCGGCGGCGTCCAACCGTCCGTTTGGAAGGAGTCTTTACTCGCTCTGCCACTACTCCTGCTGGGTATTCTCTCACCATCCCATCCTGAGCAGTAAACATAACAACACTGTCAGCGTTTCATACACAAAAATCACAAAATAAAACACTGACTCCATTTTTATTTCTCTCTTTTCAGTCTTTCTCTGGATGTTTCATTGTCCGTTAACCGTTGGGTGGTCAGAACGAATAACCGTTGCTATGCCGACATTCACAAGCGTTAAATAGATAATGCGTCAAAAATAATAACTTTAAATATCCTTGAGCTAAATATGACAAACAATAAGCTTTAACTGTGCAAACTTGTATTAATTTAAATGATAATCAGCATTAATTTCTTTACACAAACATTAATGTTGTGTAAAGAAGGATAAAATACAATAAGGCACTTGCTAGACAAATCCAACTTAACTGATTATAAACGCGGCGGTCGAGAACTTTATAGTTTTACAGTCCGCGAATCATTAATTAAAAGAAAAAAATCTTACAGGTTTACAGACCCCTAAAAATAAAAACAGTATGGATTATTTTTCTTACCCGTCATAAACAACACTGAGCATATCCTTTACAATCATGTAAGCAATGAGAGACGTAAATGTAACGTTAGTTTTCTCTCTGAGACTTTTATCAACCTTTCGAGGAGCCGTTACAACCGTTGACGTACTAGTTTGGTGATTAGCGTCAGGTCCGTCTCCCTTAGCAACCGTTACAGCAGACGGCAGTTGTTTTTTTGTCGATGTGAAACCACGATAGCTCAACTCTACTCGACATATTTCACACCTAACAACATTTATCCTTTACTTTCTGGAAGTTTTTACCACGCTGGACTTTAGTGTGGCTTCGTCTGCATCATGTTCCCTTCAGTTAGCTAGCTAGCATGCTAATTTACTACCGAGTCAAAATAGCTGAGGTTTTAGAGCTCCCCCTAGTGGCTGAAAGTGAGAATTGCTTTCCAGTAGTTGTTAATGAATCCTTCATGCTAGACTACACAGTTCAAGTCTTGATTAAAGTTTCTCAATGAATAAAAAAAAATTAAAAAAAACACCACAGCACAGCACAAAAAGGTCCAAGTTAGTCTCCACAAACTATTATGTTTTAATGACCCATCCCAAAGTTGTTCCATGTGTCTCTGGATGTTTTCAAACCTGTAGTTGGTTTTCTTTTGTATCTATCAGAGGATGATCTTGTTATAAGTTTAGTTTGTTTTCACACAGGAACAAATTGCACATTAGTCTGTGGTGGGTGTGAGAACATAAACACTGGAAAAAGGGAGAGGTCCCGAAGAGGTCAGCGCACAACAAATGGACCGCTCCAGAAATCGTTTGCAACGGGACTGAGACCCTTTCACATCCTCTGAAAAGGGTCTCAGTCCGAGTGCAACCGCCAAAATCAGATCTGCTAAAACAAACTGCGCCAAGGAGGAAAAGCAACTAAAGTCCAGTTCACTCAAACTACACAAACACAGGGTTGAACATTTCCACACACTGTCAAACTATTACTTGGTCTAATAAGCTGCGGAAGAGCTCAAAAAGAAATAAACAAACAACTCTTGTGAAACATTCACAGCAAAGAAGGATCAAACGGTTGGTTTTTCATTTTAATGCATGATTGTGAAGTTAGATCATTGTGTTTGCCTTGTAATTGTGCTATCTGGTGGCATGTGCTCTTTACTATTTATTAAGAAGCCCATTGCTACTTCTTTGCTTTGGTCCATGTCAAGATAAGATAGAAGCTGTGAGTTTTGGGAATCATTTATGACTTGAGGTCCTCAGTTTCATGTGTCCTGGGGATGTGTGACATGCATGCATATGTAAATGTATGCAGTCATATAGGATAATTTCTTTGTTCCTTCAGAAACTACAATAGATCAAGGTTTATTCTTTGCTCGTTGAGATGAGAGATTTTGTTGGAAATGATGAGATTTCCACGACAATTGATTTAATCCGACAATTAGTGAACTGACCTGCACCAGGTACATGTAGCATTCGACGCCGCAGGGTTTGCTGTCCACCAGGTTCTCCAAGTTCTTGCGTTTGTACGTGTTTGGAGTTGCGTGGAAAGCTGAAAAAGGAAGGAACACGATGATGATGAGAAGTCGGATTAGAGAGGAAGCAGCTGGTTAGATGTGTTAAAAAACACGTTTTATATAAGGGTCAATGACGTATAAGGGTTTATTTAAAAATAATAAATATGGGAATATCTATTGCAGTAATTCAAACATTAAGAATGTTGAGTACACATAAATTCATATTAAAATAGTAAATTAGGTGTTTTATGTGTTTTTTCATCTCGATGAATTAGAACTGACCTTAAAAAAGTCATGTGGTGCGGCCATGATTTATCTTAAAATAAATGAATTTAAGTGTTTAGAAACAAATTATTTGCATGTCTTCTAAGTTTTTGTAAATAATAATCTCATATTTATGTTCTGTAATGTCACAGTTGACTTCTTAAATGTATGTAAGACTTATTTTTCCTGTAAATTGCTTAAAAATGATTAAAAAAAATTAAAAGTACAATTCAGTTAAGCATACTGTATCAGTGATTAATATTAAAAGTGATATTTTACTCTGAATTTTATACAGTTATTGGTATTATTGGTCGCACCACATGATGTTTTGTCACTTTAAATAACAGAACAATTACTAATAACTTGTGGTTTTTGAAAAGTGATTACATATAAAGGAAAGGTACTACATATATATGGTATTTTTTTTTATCAATTTAAACCTTTTTCTAACTGAAAAAAATGCAGTTGGACTGAAAATGTCGGCGTCACGTCATTGACCCATAAATTGAACTTAGTTGTTAGGATTCTCATCAAGAACGCATTTATTTTAAAATCTTAACCAAAAAACTTACAACTTCAGTTTGTTTTGAGCCTAAAGTCTGTTTACTGCTACACACTTTGAGCTAATATAATGAAAATATTATCCATGTTGTTTGAATTTCTGTCAGTAAGTTAGTTCAGTTTCATGTTAGGTGTGGCTGCTTGAGAAATGTGACTGCGTGTGCATGTGTGTGTGTACTAACGGTGGAGGAAGCAGTCGTATTTGAAGCAGCGTCTACAGAACAGCGTGTGGAAGGAGTGCAGGCTTTGCTCGCGCTGCACAGAGCGAGCGTTGGGGCCGTCGATGTTTGGCGTGCACTCAGGGGGCAGCGCGCCGGGCAGCTGCTGCTCCGTCAGCTCCTTGTACCTGAGAGAGAGACACACATGCAGTAATCAGAGCTGTGTGATGTCTATGTGGTGAGCGGAGAAAAACACTGCAGAGACACAAGCACACATCAGAGTTTCTACTAATTTTACTCATTAAAAACAGCATATTTAACCATGTCAGCAAGGCCATAATCACTCTGCATGTTCTATATCCTTCTAAGATAACTGTCTAAATGTGCATGAAGACAGAGCTGCTTTAATAATAAATAAGTGAATGGAATAAATATGCTATGCCATTTATAGGCTGAATGATACTGGATTTTGATGCCGATTCGATATGTTAAAAAACTAAATGATATGAGACGTATTGTGTTGCAGAAACACAGAAACACTGTGGAAAGGAGCGCTGAAGTTGTAGAAGTAGAGGTAGATGTAGAAGAGAAGAGTTAAGTAAAAGAAGTGGAAAAATGAGAAGTAGAGGTAGAAGAAGAATTAGAAGAAGTAGAGGCAGAAGTAGCAAATGGTAGAGGTAGTATAGGTACAAGAAGTAGTAGAAGTAGTAGTAGTAGTAGAAGAAGTAGTAGAAGCAAATGGTAGATATAGTAGAAGAAGTAGTAGTAGTATTAGTATTAGAGGTAGAAGAAGTAGAACTAGTAGAGGCAGTAATAGTAGTAGTAGTAGAAGTAGTAGTAGAGGCAAATGGTAGAAGTAGTAGTGGTAGTAGAAGAAGAAGAAGTATAATAGAGGTAGAAGAAGGAGAGAAAATGTAGAAGTAAAAAAGGAAGAAAAATAAGTAGTAGTAAAGGCAGAATTAAAGCCATAAGTAGAAGAATAGGTAGATATGAGCCAATTTATCAGTCCGACTAATCTAAACAGACGCTGATGTTGGATTTATTTTCTCTAACAGAACAAAGATGTCCATACTTGTCTGTTGTCCTCAGTTCTGGAGACCAGATTAGGTATAATTTGGATGCAATCAAAAGCTGTAATGCTATGCTATTAAAATCAATTCATCTCCCCGTTACCGTGACAACAACACTAACACATGCACATTACAAACAAACAAAACCCCACTGACTTCTCTTTCAGCTCCTCCGTTGAGCCCTTGTCGGGGAACATGGAAGAGATGGCTTCAAAGATTTTGTCCGAAGGAAACTTCTTGGTGCTGTCGTTGCTGGTTCGGCCTGCGGACCACACACACACACACACACACACAAACAGAAAGGCAGGGTTGATGAATGCCTGAAAAATGGAAATAAGGACCAGACTCTTCTTTCACTTTAAAAAGGAAATATTGAGTCGTTGTTGTGATACAGGAAGACTTCTCTGCTTCTCTAAATCCAGATTAAAGTCTGGATCCAAACATCAAATCTGGGCTGTATGTTAGTATGTTATTTTGGAATATACAGGATATAATAACCGCTTCAATTTTACTAGCAATGTTTTGTAAGAAGTACTAAAAGTTTTGGATATTTTGCAGCAGATTATGAAACATTTGAGCCTTGCATGTGACATTATTTAAACCTTTAAAGTTTAACCTTCCTTATACTATTTAAAACTGCATCACTGCCCAAAACCAGTGCAACTCAGACACATGACAACTTAAGATATTTTTTTAATTACATGGTTGGATTCACCCTCAGCTTTAATCTTAGTGTGAGGGACAACAACACAGATTATAACGGGAGGTATAAACACATGTCCGAGTCACCTCTTTATATGTTAACCCAGCACAGATGCTTGTGGGAGGTGCTGGCTTCAGTGTCAAGAAGCTGTTAAACATCCCATCCCACTCTGTGCTGAGTGATTAAAAACAAACCTTCTATACTGAATGAAACATGATGAGCAAGAAAAGCAGGTCTGTTAAATTTCCAGACAGGGAAACTAGTAGTCCTACTTGGTTAATGCAAACTAGAAACGCTGAATAAACCATTCAAAAAGCTTCTTAACAAATTGTATGTGACACTGCAGGAATAAAAGGATTAGAAAATTAGTCATTGTTTGTGTAAACTTGGACATAAGTTAGATTTGGTCTTTTATATTGAATGCTACAATGATCCAAAGACAGTCCTAAAGCTGCAGAAAATAACAACATGCTCAGTTTTCTCTAACAGCTGCACAGAGTAGCTACATATGAATGAATGAACCCCATCAGTCCGTCCACAGTTCATCAGGTGCACGGCTTCATCTGGAGCTTGCTTCTCACTGATCTACTTACTCTCATTGTTGATGATGGTTTCCTTGCGGGGCTCCTCTGGGTGCTCCTTGCCGTCACACAGCTCCATCTTGTCTACTTTGAATTCCGGCTCTTCTTCCTCCTCATCGTCCTCGTTGTCACTGTACTGTGACAGAGCGCTGACCAACTCCACGAAGATCTCGTCGTTGATGAAGCCGCACTCTGCAACAACAACAACAAGGCGACAATGTAAACAAAGTGGACTCAACAGCAAGAAGACAGTTATGACTTAAAACAATCACAAAAATTAACAAATACTATGCAAAGTGTCTAAAAGATGAGTTTTGAAATAGTTGAACTGTTTACTTCATGATCACTGAAGATAAAATAATAAAAACATTTCCAGAGTAACATCCTGGCTCATAGTATCATAAACCATTGTGCCCTTTTGGTGTATTTTTTATAATGTTTTTGGGTGTTTTTCTGCCTTTATTTGACAGTTTCTGGCAGTGAGGCCAACAGGAAACGGGACAGAGAGAAAGATATATAACAAAATGTTCCCATGCTGGACTGAAGACTGAAACCAGGGACATTATGTTGAATGCACAGCAACCACTCTGCTAACAGGGAAGTTATTTTTAAAGTCATGAATTTATTACTCAGACTGAGCCTCATGAATCACTCTTCATCAGGTCCTTTTAGTACTGATATAAAACACCCACACCACTACGCCGCCCCCTTTATATTTTTAACACAGTTCTATTTTCAGTCCAAGATATCAATACAGGATGCTTGGAGTCCAGGAAGCATTTTTTTTTTTATTTTCAATCTCATAAAAGCATCAAGATAATTACCACAATGAGAAGTTATGATCATAATATAGAGAAGAGCAACAGGCGCTGTTTACCACCACTACTCATATTGATTCTTGCTCATATCTGTTATGCTTAGGTCTGTTTTTACTCACATTTGTTCTTATGTCTGATCTTGTGAAGCTTGTTCTGTAACTGTTTCTTTGCTCTGCTTTTATTGTGTTCTGCTTATATCACTCTGTGTTTTATATTTATTGTTATAGACATGTTGTTTCTTGATTTTTAGGCTGCAAACTCACACCTGGCCTAACCCATTCTGGCATATTTACAGTAATGTTTATTATCCCTGACAAATAAATTATAATAAAAAGATAATAAACTAAGACTGGGTGTATCCACTGAGCCTCACCTCTGTCTCCGTGGACTTTGCCGTCATAGTTCTTGATGAGCTCTTCTATGAAAGTGCCGTCCTGGTCCAAGACCTCGTCTCCCATGTAAGGGATGTTATGAAGCACCGTCTCATCCTCCACCTAAAGCAAAAAAAAAAAGAAGGTAAAAACATGAAAAAAACCTGAAAATAACGACCCCAACCAGGGTTATTATAGTTAACTAAAACTAGCAGTGAATAAACTGAATAAAAACTACAATGAACAATGCAAAACTAACTAAAACTAAACTGAATTGCAGATAAAATCATTCATTTCTTTTCATTTTCTCCATTTTGACTGTATTGTGTTCAGTTTGACTTGTTGAGATAACGGGCTAGTACCAGTAGTGAGAACACAAACATCTCATTAGTATATTATAGTTTTACCTCAGTGTCAGCATTATTTCCTCCTTTAAAGCTTCTACTAATCAAGGCTTTTCCTCCTAATACCTGAAACACTAAAACTAAGATTAAAACTCAATAAAAACTAAACTAAAACTACTTCATCACTTGTTAAACTAACTAAAACTAAACTGAAATAAAAAAGCAAAACCATAATAACCCTGATCCCAACACATCGTCTCACATCGTCAGAGTCAATGTACAGATTAAGAACATTCATTTTCCCAACACACACACACACACCATGAAGTTCTGCTGCAGCGGTGACCAGGAGTACATGACGGGGACCGAGGCCACAGCGTTGAGGGTCTTCAGGGGGATGACCTGCCGCGGGAACTCGGAGAAGCCGCTGTCCACTGTGCACTGAACAGGAAAGCAGAGGAAAGGAACACTTAGATCACCACCAAGTCTGACTGACACCTTTTTGATGCAAGCTCAATGCTTTTTTGTTTTTATTTCTTATGGAGCTTTTCCACTATACAGTTCTAGCTCTACTCGGCTCGACACCAGGAACGACCTTTTCCATTACTATAGTACCTACTCAACGTGAGTGGGGTCGTCATAGCACTGTTGCCGGTACTTAAAAATGCCGAGTTTGATTCTTGTGTGGGACGGCTCATGGTTCTGGGCAATATATTGAAATTATATCGATATCGTGATATGAGACAAGATATCGTCTTAGATTTAGGATATCGTAATATCGCGATATGTCATCAGAGTTGTGTTTTCCTGGTTTTAAAGCTGCATTACAGTAAAATATGTAATTTTCTGAACTTACCAGACTGTTATATAGCTGTTCTGTTATTTACCTTTTACCCACTTTTTCATTATATCCACATTACTGATGATTATTTATCAAAGATTTCATAGTGTAAATATTTTGTGAAAGCATCGACAGTCATCTCGATATCGAAGTATTTGGTCTAAAATATCGTGATATTTGATTTTGTCCATATCGCCCAGCCCTAACGGCTCATGACCAATCAGTGGCCGGCAGTCTGTTGACGTCACATTCTAGTATCGGCCCGGCTCGCTTGGAACCTCGGCAGAGCAGGTACTAAAAAAGTACCAGGTACCAGGTACTATCCCTGATGGAAACGCATAAAAAACCTGAGTACAGTTGAGTCGAGTAGTGCTAGAACTGTATAGTGGAAAAGCGCCATTATATCACTATCTTCTGAGCTGCTGTAGCAATAAAAAAAGTTTATCTTTATCTTT
>NC_084989.1:23557585-23697585 GCF_963691925.1 Scomber scombrus
CCACTGGCTGAATATGTGGCATGGGAACAGAGACATCTTTGATTAACAGAGAGAAAAGTGCTATTTCTGTTTCTCGCCAGTTAATTAAATGACCATCAGTGTGTCTTATTGATGGACGACAACATTACACAGTTATGTGTTGTTGACTTTTTATAGATCAAAAACTATTGATTTATAGACGACCCTTCATACAGGCTGCTGTTCTCTGTCTCTTTATCTAAAAACACACTAGCAAACAACCAGTGAAATATCGAGTAATATCCAGAAACAGTCAACTTCATTAAGAACCTATCTGGATAAATGAGAAGGTAAATTAATCCAGATTAAACTGTGGTTCAACCTGCTACTAGTTAGCTTTAAAAAGCAGCCAAACTTCATGTTGACAATAGCTTACTCCATCTTCATTTAACAACTGGAGGTCAATTGAAACATAATTTTAGAAATGGAAAGGGTCCTTCATTGAATCAGACATTAAGGACTGTGATATTTCAGACAGGATTAAATATGGAGGTATTTAATTTATTCTAAAAGGAGGCAGACGCAAGAGTCAAAGATGTAATCCAATCAGTGTTAAATATAAAGACCAAAGGATTATTTTACATTGATAAATGAGTTAATAAGTCAAGTATTACATTTTTACTATATAGCATGGTGAAACTGTACGAATACCGCCAAACATTTCCATCATTATCGTTGTTTTAGACGACATCGAAGGCTACACAGTTCAGTTTTATTTATTGTAGCGACAAAGACGCTCGCTTATATTCGCGATGTTTGGGTAATGACCAAAAGAATGAGATTGCGGGTTCCAAGCTGCCGAAATGAGTTTCCTACGGAGAGTTTCTGGGAGTTCAGACATCCGGGGGGGAGGCTAAGAGTAGAGCCGCTGCTGCTCCTCCGCATTGAAAGGAGTCAGCTGAGGTTGTTTTTTATTGCCCAGACTAATGCCACCACGACCCGTCCCCGGATAAATGGTAGAAAATGGATGGATGGACGGACACAGACGGAGCTTTCTACTGGTGAAACAGAACGAAGCTCCTGTCTGTCCAGCTGTGACTTTCTATGTTAAAATAGAAACTCATAGTCATTGACCCACTACAGTGTAACATACATACAGATGTTTATTTGTGATGTTGAGTAACTAAGAAATGCTGCATTTTACCAGACTGATAATGATAATATTTTTGTTGGTGATAATGTGGAGTGGGACTATAAGAACACAGTATAACTCACTATATTCTGTTTATTTACCAATTTATCTGCCATTTAAAAGAATAATTTAACTGTTAACATCCAGAAGATAAAACTTATTACACAATTCTTGCACTCCAGTAAACAAATCGATCAGTTTCACCAGGAAAAAATGTCTTGATATTCACAATATGAATGTGTGTGTGTGTGTGTGTGTGTGTGTGGGGTTGTGTGTGTGTGTGTGTGTGTGTGTGTGTGTGTGTGTGTGTGGACTCTAAGAGACACTGAGCTGCATTTAAAGTAATTTCCAGTCAACTGTCTTAAACTTTGAGCTACAGGCTTTTGTTTACAGAGTTTAAAAGTTGTTGTTTTAAATGGGAGTTTCTTCTTATGCTGTCCGACATTCTTGTGATAACAGAGCATACACCATGATATCACTACAGGTCCAAACTAAAAACTAAAGCTGACCAGACCTTATAATATTTTTTATATATATATTTAGTGAATAAATCATGACGTGGGCTTATTAGGAGCACACATGAGCTTAAATGGAGTCACAGTACCAATTAAACCCACTTTATTCATCAAATATCTTTATTTTATATTCCAAAATCTACATGAACTAATGAATACATTTTCAAATGAGAGATAAATGTTGCTTTATAAGAAATGATCTCCCTTATAAATCATGTCAGTATCCATGAAAAACAGCTGGACTTAGATTTTGGTGCTTAATGGGAACATTTACCCTAACAGCTGAAAACTGAAAAATTAGAAAAATGTAATAAGTTACATTACTTTGATGAAGTCATTGATATAGTTACATTACTTATTATATTTTAAATAGAGTAACTAGTAATCTGTTACCTATTATATTTCCAAAGTAACCTTCACAACCCTGCTATTAATATTATCTATTATAATAACAGCATGGACATTTGATAGGCAGTTGGCACGACACTAATACACATATATACATGTTTATATGTAGGCACACTATCATTGTAGCTGATATTTCCTTTTTAATGAATGCCATCATATAAAATCTCTGAGCTTTTGATAGCTTGCCGGTGTCGTGCCAAGTTTGGGTTAGGGTTACGACTTCACCACTATCTAAAGTGAAAGGAAGAGTAGCTCCTTCAACATCCATGTATATGTTTTTCTACTTGAACATGTATGTAAAAACTAGGCTGAAAAAGTTCTTTACAAAGGGGAACCAGGATTCCCACAAATTTTAACAAGTTAATTTTCCAAACTTTTTCCATAATATTTTACCCCATTTCCATGACTTAAGTAGTTTAACAAAGGTAAACCCACATAGCAGTACCTGGTTTTCACCTGCACTTTATTACATTATCGGGAAGTTATTACATCATGGTTCTACAGAGGCTGAGATTAAATGTAGGGGTTGTAGAACCTGATAATGTAATACAATATTGTTAATGTAATAATTTATTACATCATCGGTACAGATTTCTTACATTATCAGGTTTCACATTACATTTTCTATTGAGGTTTTTTTTTCATTACATTAATGGGTTAACCTTATTTTTGCAGAACCTGATAATGTAATAACTCCCAATAATGCGATTAAAAAACCTCATAACTCAATTAAATTTAATCATGTCATTACATTAACAAGTTTATTTTATAATTTATTGAGTTATGTTTTTTTATTACATTATCAGGTTCAACACTCCTTCAGCGTCCATGAATATCTATTTTCTACTTGAAGATATATGTGAAATAAACTAGGCTGTAAAAGTTAGTATCTCTTTACACACAAAGGGAAATTTTTTAACAGGGATACCAGATTTATCAGGACACCACCCGGCAGAGCTAGCTTAACATTTAGGTTAGTTAACAAAGCTCAAAGGAAACAAGGAGCTGAATAATAATAACAGAGACACAGACACTACTGACACTTATCATACCTGTACAGGTGTCTCCTCCGTCCTCATCCAACGGAGCGAGTCGAGATTGATAACAACAAACACGCGTAAAGTCGTCCTTTGTGTGTGTTTTGGAGGATTATTAGCTTCAGGTTAGCTCGGATGGCTAGCTCGACAGGCTAACTAGCCGTTAGCTCTGGAGGAGGGACGCCGGCTTTAAGCACCTACAGTCGGCAAATGCAACCAGCAGCAGCCTGGTCCGTCTAGCCTCAGCTTAAGCACAGTTTACAGGTTATATTAACACCGGTTCCTTCCACCTCCCGTCTTCTAGGCGATGTGTCCGGCCACGGTTCAAACTGCTGCCCCTCTCTCTCACCGCCCACTACGGCTGCAGCAGATTCAAGAGGCGCCAAACGTTTGGGCCAATCACAGCAGCCGATGGTAGGATTGAGCAGTATCGCGACACAGGATTGGTGGAATTGTGTCACGGTGTTAAGCCAATGAGGTGTAGCGTTGCGCAGGGGGCCCTGCAGCAAGGGGGGGGAACATGTGGACAGGTTCTCTTTGTTCTCTCACATGTCAGCGCGATAAAACACAGAAAACACCCCAAAAACAGCGCTAACAGATTAATTGATAGATAAATAACAAACTAGTGTTGTTCACCATTGATTTTCCACCGGTGTCAGTGACGTGTGTCTGTTGTCATATTAGTACCAGGGAGCTAAAAACAACCAAGTCTCATGAAAACATTTGCATCGAAAAATGTGCTTTTCTTCTTTATCCTGTTGGATGTGCAGAATGATGTTTGTGTGTGAGTTTTTTTTTTACCTCAATACACCAGTATGACCTCAGTAATAAACATAAAGTAGAATTATCACAAAAACTGTCACTGTGTTTGACAGATAAATCACATACTACAGTTCTTCACCATTGATTTTCCACCGGTGTCAGCTGTCATATTAGTAGCCTACCAGTGAGTTAAAAACAACTAAAACATTTGCACTGAATTATCAATTTTCATGTAAAAATGTGTTTTTCTTCTTAATCCTGTTGAATGCCTGAGCTTCTCTGTGCAGAATGATGTTTGTGAGTTGTTTACCTCAGTACACCAACACCACTTAGTACGACTTCAGTAATAAACATAAAGTAGACACACACAAAAACACTGTTGACAGATTAATTGAGAGATAAATTACAAACTACAGTTCTTCACCATTGATTTTCAACCAGTGTCGGTGACGTGTGTCAGCTGTCATATTCATACCAGTGAGCTAAATGACAACCAGGTCTCATGAAAACATTTGCACCGAATTAGGCTATCAAAGAAGACCTCATTTTATAGCTGGTGTAAAATGTGTTCTGCATTGTGAGGGAATGTCACCATCTAGCTCATGGACTGTTAGACCTTCTGTCTTCTGGCAAGAGATATCGCTCCATTAAAGCTGTTTATATACGTGTGGAATGACAATAAACAAACTTGAACTTGATCCTGTTGAATGTCCCGAGCTTCTCTGTGCAGAATTTCACTGTGCTCAGATTTTAAGGAGTGGGCCTACAACCATGATTTGTGACATCAACATCAACTAATTTGGAGCCAATCTTGGACCCACAGTCACTTTTAAAACAAGTGTGATGTGTGTAGAAACAGGGTGGAGGTATTCTGGCACAACTTAAACTACTTCCAAAGTGCACAGAGAAGGAAAAAATCAGTCTGAATAAAGTCAAAGCTCCAGCAACACTGGAATCTACTAATAAAGTTCTCCTATACTTAGTGATAAGTGCTGCTGGAGCTTTGACTTTCACAAGTGTGATGTGGAAACGTGAAGCCTCCAGAGCACAAACACAGATGAGAATGGCCCTTTCAATGAAGCAGAGACCTTCACTGCCAAATCAAGGATTCATGAAACAAATGGGAAACAAAACAGCACAAGACACAAAAATACTAAACACAATAATGACACAACAAACTGACAAGAAACTGAGTAACAAAACAGCAACGTTACAACCTTAGACTGGACATCAAAAGAAAATGATGCATCTGTAAAGGAACAGTGAAAGCATTACTGCAAACAGACAATTTGATTTAAAATGAGAAAACTAAACATTTTTTAAATAATCCAGATTTTGACATGGATGTTTTCAGGTAATTTATATTCTTCCAGTCAAAACAGGAGCCTGAAACACAAAGATCTGATAAATCCTGACTGTCACCTCCTCCTCCATCTGCATCACGCCCTCCTGCTGATGAGAGCTCAGGTGAGAGCAGGAGAACAGGTGATAGTAGCAGCTGTGACCGTTAATAAACAAAACAGCCACACAGTAACACACACACACACACACACACACACACACACACACACACACACACACACACACACGAATGAATGAGACTGCAGCAGGAGCAAGGGTCGCCAAGTTTATTAAGTCCCGCCTCTTCTAATCAGCCATTGGCCAACAGCTCCACACTGTCGTCATGCTGCGTTCATGACCAAAGGAAATTCAAGACACTGCAATCAGAGACTTTATCCATCAAACTACTCCCGCAGAGTTGCACACATGGAGTTCAGATCAGGGTTATATTAGTCTATAGTTTTGAAATGTTCATTAGTTTTTATTTTTATTTAGCTTTTCAGTTTGTTTCAAATATCAGTTTAGTTTTAGTTAAGTTTAATAAGTGATTAAGTATTTTTATTTTTATTTTGAGAAAATGTAAGTGTTTCTATTCAATGAATACTTTACAGAAATGTTAAGTTTAAACTTTGTCATGTGATGCTTAACTAGTTACGCATAGCATTCTTACAATTCTTATTCTTATTAAATATTTATGTGGTAATATCCATCCTATTCTCTTCCATTGTAGATGCTCTATATGTATCTTCTGGACCTGGGACCTGCTGGCTTTATTGTTATTGTAGAAGAAAAAACTAATTCTCCCCTTAAAGGAATCGACAGGTCTAACAGAGGAGATCTGAACAAGTTGTTTAATATACATTTATTATATTACATTATTTTTGGTCTGTTTATAAGTACAGTATTGATTTTGTATGTTTTAATTCACATAAAAAGACTCTGCTCCGATTACATATTTGTCTTTTTTTTTAAACAAAGAAAAAAAAAATGTTAATACCAGATTTAAAGGTAATGTGTAGAAATTTAGTGGCATCTAGTTGAACTGACTTATCAGAAATAGAATAAAATAGTTATAAGTATATTTTAATTGGTGTATAATCACCTGAAAATAAGAATCATTGTGTTTTTGTTACCTTAGAATGAACATTTATATTTACACAACCTTTCACCTTTAACATGAGTTTGGTGGCCACCATTGGGGTTCTCCTGCATGCTTGGAAGGGGAGGGTGAGAGGAGGGTTATTCAGTTGGATGCAATCTGCAACCTTACCACTAGATGGCACTAAAGTAGCCTATACACACTGGACTTGTAAAAGACATGCAAGAACTAAAATGGCCTGTTTCAGACAAGGGAGGCTTAACTGAGGCATAAAGGGCCAGTATAAGATAAATAAAGAGTTTTTAACTATAAATCATGCAAAGATATTCCATTAGGGGTTGAGAATATAAATATCGAAGAATATATGGGAAATATGGGATGCTTAATATGTCCCCTTCAAAAATTACAGTTAACAGGAGCTCATGTCCACCAGCAGATGGCTCTAAACTCACTCAATTTCATGTTCAGTCTGTACAAACAGATCAGGGAGATTCTCAGAAGAAGACAAACCACACAGCATCATCAACAGGAAACACAGCTTAGCCTGCTGCCCACAGCGCTGCATTATGGTAATATATAGGGCACTGCACCTGACTCTAAAGATGAGCATTCATGCCAGTAACTTTAGACCTGAGATAAATGAGTCATCAGTTGAAGACTTGTTCTGAAAATTTGCAGAATGTGGGGTCAGTTAAATGAATCTTGATCTTTCCTATATGCACAAATTTAAAATTTTATGTTGATTTAAAAAATTGCCTATCAGGCTTATCGAGTTAAATCTGCCCTGTCACTGGAATTCTTTCAAACAAATCAATTAACTTATATCGACCTGTCCGAAAGTAATATATGTACATTAAAATATAAATATCTGACAACTAATCAATGATATATAACATTTCTTAACCAATGGACAGTCAAGGGATTCAACAGGTCATGATCTCTAGGTGATGGACAGTAGATGAGACAGTTATATCTTCAGGCAAAACTCACAACTGTCAAATATGTCAAGACAAATTTACACATTTTTCTCTTAATTTCATGAAAAATTGTCAAACAGACAAACATTAAAAACTCAAACATTCGGGAGCATTGTTAGTGGTTACAGCCGATGCCACGTAACAGCAGCATCCCTGGTTTAATTCTGCCAAGGCACCGATGCTGGAGGTCATCCCCCTCTCTCTTTGTTTCCTGTTGGTCTCTCTGCCACCTGCTAACACAACAAAGGCAAAAAAGGCCAAAATAATAATAATGAAAAGAAAAAAAATTCAATAAGGGATTGACGGATTCTAACCAGCAGGTCAACATAAAGTCTATGTCCTGCCTCTTCATTGTGCTTCAGATCAACCCAAGATGTTCACAGAGGAAGGGGTCGACCTCACACAGAAACTCAATCATCTCTGAACTTGCAGCTTCACCTTTCTTCCTCACTGTGTCGATGACAAAACGAGCCTTGTCTCTTATGTTTTGCATCTCATCTGGTGACTCCCTCTCAGATTCAGTTATCACCTTTTTCTCAAACAGCTTATCCAGCAGACTTTTGAGAACAGGTCCTGATATCCCATCGATGAAGCAGGTCCGTATGTCCATCAATCTCTCATTTGAAGGGGAAGTCAGAGCGCTCTGCCCACAAGGCTTTCTTACTCCAGTGGACAAAAGACAAACGCGTCTTTCCCAGACACTGTGTGAGCTGTTGGTGTCTCTCAAAAACAGCTTAATACTTTTGATATTTTTTTCCCAGTTCACCTGGAATGATGGAAAGTAGTTGTCGTAGGACTCCTCATCAAATTCTGCGTCTGTTGGTTGAACTTGAACTGAGTCGTCTTCAGGACTAATGGACAGTGTGTACTCCTGCTTTGGGATCAGTTTACAGTGTGGAGATGTGTCGATGTACCTCTCATCTCCAACTAACTTCTTCCTCATTCGCAGCACATCACGCAGCACGACGTTCTTTGGTAGCAACAACACATTGAGGACAGATTCAGGATCAGGATCAGTTGGAGGTCTGTAGAACAACAGCACCAGCGCTCGGACCGGGTCAGGAGGAGAGTCTTCATCCTTGACATTACCAAAACCAGAAAACTCTGTGATGTTTATAATGACATGAGTTTCTGTTATCTTATGAGGAGTAATAAACTCGATGCCCTCATCATTCACATGAGCAACTGAGAAGACTTCACATCCACCTGTGGAGCGAATCTCACAGTGTGGGAGATGAAGCTGACACACAGACTGCTGGAGACATTTGATGTCAAACAGGGGTCCTGCAGGCTTCTTCTGATGTTGGGCCAGTAGCCTGTGGTTCCAGGGGACAATCCTGTAAACCACGTCCCCTTCTCCCTCCATGTGAAACACCAGACCTGTCACACTGCACTGGTACAGGCCTGGACAGGAGCAGTGGAACCTGTAGGTTTCCTCATTTTCATCAACAGTGATATCAGGTGTAAACTCCTCAAAGCTGTCTTTTAACAAGATGTTAGGTAAGCTCTTTGCTCTTGTAAAGTTCTTGTTCTTTGCAGAAGGTATTTTACTAAATGCAGGCGCACTGTGTGAATGAGGCAAGCTGCTGGTGTGTTTTCTCCTCAAACCAGGATTCAAGGAAGAGGCTTGGAGGTGGGAATGTGTTGGCAGGGTTTTAGTGACAGAGTAGTGCTCAACTTTAACAGGTGCCTCCATGTCCACCAGGGCTTTCCTGTCACCTCCTGACTCACTTTCAGACCATACAGACCAGTCACTGGGTGCCGCATATATTCCACCTGCATCAGTGCAGACAGTGAAGTCCTGGAAGACTGTGGGTCTGCTTTGGTGATGTGAAGGGCCAGAAACAGTAATGGGTATGTACAGAGAGCTATAAGAGCTGGAGCCACATTCAATGTTGATCATTCTGTCTGTGTTGTGGAAAGGTAACGATTGTCCCCTGCCTGGAGGATTTCTATTTTTTCTAGCTTGTGCACTAATGGTGGCCTGCTGGTATCCCCTAGGAAGTTCCCTGTTGATATCGACAGCTTTAGTACAGAAAGCACTGTGCAGAGAGCTATAACAGTCACCATTAGTTTTGTGATTTAATGTTGTGTAGTCGGAAAAATCCTGATTTCTTAAATCGGTCACCTGGATTGTTTCGTAGCTTCTGGATTCAGATGTATTGTGAGAATTATCTCTGCAAATCCTGGACAGAGCGTCCCTGATCATTCTGGCTGCTCTGCCGAAACACGAAGCTTGTCTTTCTGTTCTTCGAGGTTCCACAGCTGGTGAGCTCATGAAGTTATACGCGTAAGTGGTTCTCCTATTCAAACTTTCATAAGTATCTGTTGCTCTTCTATGTAATCTGTCATAAGTTTGACTCTCTGGTGTTTCAGATCTGCGTTTATTCTTTTTTTTACTCATTTTAGAAATGTTCACACTGCTCCCGTGCCCTGAAATGAAATAGAAGATGCAAAAATGAAATCTCCTGTTTGTCTATTCAACAAATACAATTCTGTGTCAGCTTTTAAGCCCAAATATCACATATTAAGTCTACTGTTGGCTCTGTCTCCTCTTCTTACCTCAATATGTCACACCCTTTGTGGATTTTCCATTATCATGAAGACCATGTGTTCACAAAAATAATCTATAAATGTCCTTTTATGAAATCTGCCTGGACTATTTTATGATGAAAACACCTGCTGGCACATATAGGTTTTGTCTTCATCAGATTTGGGGCTAGTAACTTTTTAAACCTTATAGATGGATTTGTGGGTGTCTTTTTAATGCATCAGTTGAACAGTTTACCTATAATTACAGGAAGTTTGACAGTTGTTCCTTCAGCCTTTTCTTTTCAGCACACTTTTAATAAATCCAAATATCAGATCATATTAAGTTAATTGGAACATCAAATAACACAAATCAAAGCCTAATACTCAGTTCAGTGTCCACTACACTGGTAAATCTGTCTGTTTTTTTTCTTTTTTATTGGAAATAATGCAGAATAATTCACCTGTTCATTTTCATTTGATTGAATAGTATTACCAGTATCACCAGATCCGCCTCATTTGATGTAAAGATAAACTGATCATCTCACACAATTGTACACCCTATAGTCTACATAAACTAACAAAATCAAGTTATACGTTTTAGCTGATATTTAAAATGTAAAGATATCCATTTTATATCTGACTTACCTATGAGTTGCACAAGTTCAATTGTCAATGATAAAAATGATTAAATGACAGATGGTTGGTGAACTTGTGGTTTTCAACCTTCTGTGTCTGTTTTTTCCCTACTGTGGTTTTGTTCACAATGTTCAAAACAACTTAGCTGAATATTAGTCGAATGTTATTTTCCGTTTCATCCTGTGATTTTTTAAAATTAAAAATGTACCCCAAACTAGCAACAACTAACAGAAAATACAACAGCCTAATAATGCTGTATTTTTATCATAATAAGGACTGTGAGTTTTAGACTTTGTTATACACTGATATGGCATTGATGACTGTTTATAATCCTATTTAGTTTATTTTTATTTTTATGTAGCTTCTGAAAATATATTTTTGCCTCATTCTCTTGTTCAATTTTGGTAAATTAATCTGCGTGTGTGAATGTTTCCATTTCCTTTTCCTGTAAAGCACTTTGTAATCTGTTCTTTTGATAATATCTATAAATCAAAACATTATTATATTATTATCAATTAGACAATTAACAGCACAGGAACAAGAAATACAACAAAATATATTTATTTCTTGTAGCAAATAAGAAGATTTAGTCAGAAGCACTCTCTGTCCTGTGTACAATTAACTCACTCAGTCATCATGTAATGAAGACTTTGTCTGCTCTGCTGCTTTTGTACTTTCTGCTTACTACCTTGTGCTTATACAACAGAACCAAATATAACACATAACAAACATTTCAATACAATTGACGACTCATACAAAATGCCATAAACACACATGACTATATTCCCTTTTTCGCAGGTTTACATATTTAAGCTAAGTGTTTATGTCCAATTATATTTCTCTTTTACACGGACTCCACACTATGGGTAAGTTACCAGGTAGCCTAAATAAGAGTCTATGTAACACTAGGCTACTCTCCTCCAAGTCAAGAGTCTACATGAAAACACAAGGTAAGTAATAGGAGTAATAGGTAAGTCTTTAACATAGTTCCAGTCTGCATGACAGTATGAACTTCTATTGTCTTATTACTACTTTTAAACCCTAATGATGCTCTTATGAATTAACAGTTTTCTTTACTAAAATCATGTAGCTATCACAGTGTCCCTAACTAACTTATATTTCCCCGTGTACTTGCAGAAAATTACAATAAAAAGCATCGGCAGTGAATAATGTATGAGGTCATTTTAAAACTTGTACTCTTATTTTACACATTAATGAGGCCATTAATGTGCTAAAAATCATCCCATCACTTCAGCCACATTTCACTCTGTTTATTACTGATATAAATCTCACATATGTGACTCTGTTCATTTATTCAACCAACTTTAGCTCACAGTGAAAAGCACCGAACTGTCTTGTAGTTAAACTAGTGGTAATATTTGAATAAATTCCCGCCATTTAACCGCAAAAAGCGAGGGAAAACCCATTTTCAGTAACGGCCATCTTTAACGTCTCTGCATGTTACAAACTAAGGATTTACTCAAATGTACTAATATTCTTCATTGCCAAGGTTTTGTTGATTGTTGACTTACCTGTACGGAATATGAAGATATACTGTAGTTTAGTCAGTATGCTCTCTGTCCTGTGTTTATTTAACTCATTCATCACTGAATGATGACACCTTCTGCTCTGCAGGCTTCAACTACTGATGCCCAGTGTAGTGTGATGCATAGACTGCCCCCTGCTGGCGATACTGTGCATAGCAGGAATTAAACATCCCAGTAAAAGACCCAACTACAAATAATGCAAGGTAAATGATGATGTAATATTATGTTTTTCTGACTTTAGCTTTCAATGAGTTAAAAAAAACCATTAAGGGGTGCTAATATTTCCCTTTCTTTCCAAACACACGGTGCCACATACACCGCCAAATTATTAATCTATTATTTTTCCCTACAATTGTTGCCTCTTTTCAAGTGATTTATAAGTCTTACTTCTTATCTTAAATCATGGCCAAAATTGGCCCCCAGATGAATGCATTCACCATGAATAAAACTTAAATTATGAAAGTCAAGTAAAATTGCTTTAAAGTGAATTTGTGCTCATATCATGCATAATCTGGTCTGGAGTTCGGACTCCTTCAGACTTGTTTCTTCCTCTGTGCACCTTGGAAGTAGGTGAAGTTGTGTCAGAAATCCCTGCTCTGCTTTTAATCACACTGGATTTACCACAAGTTGACTGGATAGTTGAAGTTCCTCTAAGCTCAAACTGGAGTCATAACAAAAGGTCTTGGTGTTTAAATGAGGTATTTCTGTATTTTAGTTGTATGAATCAAATCAAATCAAATCATAAAATGCTTTATTGTCCATCTTTGTTACAGGAAAGTATAAATGTGTCTTCAGCTTGCAGCATGACAATCAACATTTACATCACATCATTCACATCACATGTTATAAAAACAGTGAGTAAAAAAAGACACTATATTAGATGCAATTTCGTAAAAAAGAAAGGAAGATATAGCTTCAAATAATAAGACCAATTTGAGAAGTAGAATGATACATTGGATTCAAAACAATGTTGATCCAAAACAGATCCAAGATATTTAAAGGGGATCATTTGCTCCACCTCCTGGCTGTTTACTGTCACAGACTTTAATAAAGGGTTTGGCAGGGTTTTCTTATTACTGTCTGTGCACATCTCTTTGGTTTTAAACACATTTAACAGAAGATTACAGCTTTCAGACCAGTTTGTTAGTTTTGTCACATAAGAGTAAATAAAGAAAAGCAATGCAGTGTGTGTAAAATAATACATTTAAAACTGGAAATCTGCTGACTACCTTCAGTCATAGTACATCAGGATACTATTTGAAGAATTGTGACAGGAAATTGTTTGGGTGATGCAAAAACACCAATATACAGCATATTTACAGTACTGAACTTGTATATTTATAGTGAATTAATCCTTCAGAATAATAATACAGGATGAAGAAAGAAAATAAAAATGTTACTTTACAAATTACTAGCACATATGCCTCACACCCCTGACAAAACTAATTTAAAAAAAAGATTAAAGTTCTTTCTGGTGTAAAAGTCGAGAAATTTATTCTGCAATGAAATGCAATAAAACTAATGTGAGAAGGGAATTTATCTCCTAGATCATATTTAAACAATAAAATATTTAAGTCACATTAAATAATCTTCCTCGGAAGATGTATTTTCTACCGTTGCCTTGATTTTTTTTCTCTGAGTACTTGAAAGCCTTCTTTGGCCATATTGGCTTAAAAGTTCAACTCCGTCTCTGTCTGCACACAAGGAACATAATAGTGAAATGTATTTACTTCTATATTAGTTACAGGACAATCAGTTTCTAACCACCAGGTCAACATAAAGTCTATGTCCTGCCTCTTCATTGTGCTTCAGATCAACCCAAGATGTTCACAGAGGAAGGGGTCGACCTCACAGAGAAACTCAATCATCTCTGAACTCGCAGCTTCACCTTTCTTCCTCACCGTGTCGATGACAAAACGAGCCTTGTCACTTCTGTTTTGCATCACTTCCGCTGACTCCCTCTCAGATTCAGTTATCACCTTTTTCTCAAACAGCTTATCCAGCAAGCTTTTGAGAACAGATACTGATATCCTATCGATGAAGTAGGTCCATATGTCCATCAGTCGGTCATTTGAAGGGGAAGTCAGAGCACTCTGCCCACAGGGCTTTCTTACTCCAGTGGTCAAAAGGCGAACTTCTCTTTCCCAGACACTGTGGGAGCTGTTGGTGTCTCTCAAAAACAACTTAATATTTCTCATGATTGCTTCTAAAACAACCTGGAATGATGGAAAGTAGTTGTCGTAGGACTCCTCATCAAATTCTGCTTCTGTTGGTTGAACTAGAACGGAATCGTCTTCAGGACTAGTGGACAGTGTGTACTCCTGCTTGGGGATCAGTTTACAGTGTGGAGATATCTCGATATACCTCTCATCTCCAACTAACTTCTTCCTCATACGCAGCACATCACGCATCACTATGTTCTGTGGTAGCAACAACACATTGAGGACAGATTCAGGATCAGGATCAGTTGGAGGTCTGTAGAACAGCAGCACCAGCGCTCGGACCGGGTCAGGAGGAGAATCTTCATCCTTGACCATGCCAAAAGCAGAAAGCTCTGTGATGTTTATAATGACATGAGTTTCTGTTATCTTATGAGGAGTAATAAACTCGATGCCCTCATCAATCACATGAGCAACTGACAAGAATTTACATCCACCTGTGGAACAGATCTCACAGTGTGGGAGATGAAGCTGACACACAGACTGCTGGAGACATTTGATGTCAAACAGGGGTCCTGCAGGCTTCTTGTGATGTTGGGCCAGTAGCCTGTGGTTCCAGGGGACAATCCTGTAAACCACGTCCCCTTCTCCCTCCATGTGAAACACCAGACCTGTCACACTACACCAGTACAGGCCTGGACCGGAGCAGTGGAACCTGTAGGTTTCCTCATTTTCATCAACAGTGATATCAGGTGTAAACTCCTCAAAGCTGTCTTTTAACAGTATACCAGGTAAATTCTTTGCTCTTGTAAAGTTCTTGTTCTTTGCAGAAGGTATTTGACCAAATGCAGGCACACTGTGTGAATGAGGCAAGCTGCTGGAGTATCTTCTCCTCAAACCAGGATCCGAGGAGGAGGTTTGGAAGTGGGAATGTGTTGGCAGGGTAATAGGTGCTTCCATGTCCACCAGGACTTCATTGTCACCTCGTGACTCACTTTCAGAGCTTACAGACAAAAGATTTAATGCATCATGTACTTCACCTGCTTTACCTGCAGTGCAGACAGTGGAGTTCTGGAAGACTGTGGACCTGTAGGGGCTAACATCAGTAAGCGAGCAGTGCAAAGAGAAGGGAGAACTGGTGCTATAACTGGAGTCATAATCACATTTGTCATCATCAGCTAAATCAGTGTCAAGAAATTTGGAGAAGTTGGTGGAGAGTGGGAAGGAAGGAGCATGCTGATCCATTTCCCTGGTATTATCCTGATTTAATTTTATGCCTGAATCTGAGTAAATTCCGGATCCAGAGGTATTGTGAGAAATTACAAATCCTGAACGGAGCGCCCCTGCTGAAACATGACGCTTCTCTTTCAGTTCTAATACGTTTCACAGCTGGTGGCCCCGTGGTGGCCTGCTGGTACTTATCAATGTCTTTACTTTTGAACCCAGAAGAAATCTCTGTTTTTAGACATATTCACGCTGCTCCTGTACCCTGAAATGAAGTAGAAGATGCAAAAATGAAACCTCCCACAAATATTTCACTTTGTTAATTAAACAAAACACATTCTGTGTAGGTTTTTAACCATAAATACCACAAAATATTAGTCATATTAAGTCTGCTATTGGCTCCCCTTCTTACCTCAGTGCATCACAGCACTTGTGGATTTGCCATTGTCAGGAAAATATGTTCAAAAAAGGTGTCTCCAAATGTCTTGTTATTGACTTCAAATAAGTCCTTCTCTATTTCTTCACCAAATCCCTTTTCTAGAGCTCAACAACATTTTAAACCAGGATGCATCACAGTACGGAGTCCGCTCTTAAGGTAACAAATGATTTACTGCCATGACATTTTATTTTTTATTCATCTTTATAAATAATATTTTGTTCACACCAATAACATACATACATGAAAACCCACTAAAACCAAAATAATAAAAATGTAAATGTGAACAAAAACTGAAAATGTGTATGTTAGTAATTTTATAGTTTTTAAATTTTACTTCATCAAGTCATCAAAATAGCCCATATTATGTCACTAAGGTTACATTAGTAAGTTATTATATATATATATATATATAAGTTATATATATATTTAACTGATGTAATAAAAAGTGGCCAACAAACAAATCAACAAGCTTTGTAAACGCTACTGCGTCTCAAATTGTGACTTTATATTAAGAATAATCAGAAATAAACTTGGATAACAGAAAGGAGACTGTTATACATGTTAACCAGTAACAGTTATGCTGTTTTCCTGCCAGCTCAGCCTCTTTTGATGTAAATATGAACTTATCATCCCACACAATTGTACATCCTCTAATTTACATTTCTAGTAAACTCACAAACATGAGTTGTAAGTTTTAGCTGATATTTCAAATGTAAAGACATCAGTTTTATATGCGACTTACCTGTGAGCTGATTCTTCAAACAATGTTAAAAATGAAGAAATGACAGAGATGGTCAGTCTACCTGTGGTTTTCAAACCTTGGTGTCTGTGTTTTCTTCCTCGTCATCCACCGTATTCACAATTATGCACTGTTTATTTTCAGTTTCGTCCTACATTTTCCACAAACCACAAACAGAAAACTGAAAATAAAACAGTTTAATAATGCTGTACATATAACAGAATAAAGATTGTGTGTGTGGTCTCATAAGGGAAATTGTATTTGATACTTTCTGTTATGCAGTGGCATAACAGTTATGACTGATTATTATGGAGAGGATGGAACGGCCTGCCAGCAGTCCTGACCTCAACCCCATTGAACACTTGTGGGATCAGCTTGGACGTGCTGTTCGTGACAGAGTGACCAACACAACCACGTTGGCTGACTTGTGACAAATGCTGGTTGAAGAATTTGATGCCATCGCACGGCAGTGTGTGACCAGTCAGGTGACCAGCATGAGGATGAGATGCCAGGCTGTTTTGGCTGTGTATGGTTCTTCTACACACTACTGAGGCTCCTGTTTGTTAATCAATACATTGTTAAATTGCCAATATATCTTGTTTCTTTAGACTTCTTCACACAGTTTGGGCTCACTCCAAATAATGCTGCAAACTGCTGGTTTTGTGGAACACCAGCTTGAAGTTGCCCTATCGCACGGGCCCTATCCAGATCAGTCAAACATGGCATGCTGATTCTTGGAGCAGACACCAACTGACCTGCTCACAGGTGCCTGATTGGTACCTAATTGGCAGTACCTGGGGATACCAGAAGCTCAAAACAAGAGTCAATGGCAAAAGGAAAATAAGCTGTTCGGCATTGGCAGAGATTTGCCAAATTTTTCATGGGTGCAACCCTCATACTCAGCTCTGCTGCTCATCCAACAAATGCATGTTCCTTAAAAATGTGGCACCATTTAAAAGGGAAATAAACAGGCTTTCCAACGGTATAAGATTCATTGCCAAGAAGCATTGTTACAACAAATAAATACTCTTAATTTTCTCTGTGTGTATGTATATTATGTTTCGTTTTGGTTCTATACCTGTAACGTCAATGAGCCAAACCACTGCACTGTTACATGTTCCTCTTCCTCATTTTGAGATTTCCTGATTTGCATTTTTTTCATATTTTTTTTAATTGTGGTACTTAAACGGCTTTGTGGTTGAATCACATGATGCAAAATGCATATGTAGATTGAATGCTGGCATACAAAAGTCTGGTCTAAGTCTTTTCTCAAAAACAAATTTCCCACAAGAATAAATGCGGATGTGTACACTGAATCCTGAAGCAGTCACGTGTTGTTTTAACATTATTTTTTAGGGTTTTTTTTGCCTTTATCGGAGAGTTGGTGGCAGAGAGACTGAAGGGAAACAAGGGCAGGGAGAGAAATTGGTATGACATGCAGCAAAGGCCTCTTGCCGGACTCAAACCTGGGACTTTGCGAGTTTATGCTGTAACCAATCAGCTAAGAGGGCACTCAAGAGTCATGTGTTTTTGCGGAAATGTAAGGAATTGTCAATATTTAGTTTGCTGTAACATTTTCCAGAGAGCTTCAGTTTTGTCACCACTACAGAAACACCAGTTAACCATTAAAGTATGATGAGGTTGTCTGATGTTGGCTGCTGTAAGTTATTGGTTTGATTCATTATTCACAGCCCATGATCATGTGATGATCATGGGCAACCATTTACCAGACATCACATTAACAACACCATCAAGCACATGATGTGGTTGATGGTGTTGTTAATGACTCTTGAAACTTGCAAACTCCCTGCAAAAACATTGCCCTTCATCTTCCCCTTTTATAAGTCACGTATTCACCCAGTTTGTTGGCCAGCTGTCTTTTCCCAGGCTGCTGTATCTAGTGTATTTCATGCTGTTTATGGGGTTTCCAAACAGAAATTCTCCAACTTCCAGGAGCTGAAAGTGCTGTGTCTAGATGAAATGTCTAGTTGAAGGTGGTTTCTGTGGGCAGCTGTCGATATGAAATGTGACTGTCTGATCTAAGAAACATTAAACAATAACTATCAGCATGTAGTGTCTGTTATTTCTCTTCACATTTGTTCAATTGTAACTTATTATGTTATTATGTTATGTTATGTTATTATTTTCTTTTTGGCTGGTATTTCAAACAAATCACAGCACACATAAGGGCAGCTTCTGTTTCTTCTCAATTGTTCAACAGTTTTTCTTGTAAATTTCCACGAGGAGCAGGATGGGAAATAATATCAAAAGGAATCTAGTTCTTGCAAATACTGACCCTGCAATATCCCCAGTTTTTACATCTGTAAATAAAAACTCAGTGACGTATGACACAGTGTCTTTAAAGGTGAGATGGTGTCAAAGTCTTCTAGTGTATGGTAACCAATTGAGAAATCATCAGTGACCTGTTGGCCTGTTCTCAGGAACACTGGCTAAGCACAGTGTGTATGAAGAGTAACATAATGGTCCTTTTGGTCATTTGATAATCATGCTTGCCTGAGGGGAAATACAGAGCAGGGAAATTCTCAAATATGTCATGGTAATAACAATAATATGTTTTTGTTGAGTGTTACAGTTTGAAGTGTCCACATTAAGAAGGACAACATAGGTCATATTCAACCATCATGATCGTAGTTTCATTACTAATCACATTGTCCTGTTAATGACTATTATTGTGCATCCAGTTATGAACACTCCCTTTCTCTTCTGCAGACTCATTCTCCATTTCTTCAGCAACTTCTTTGCACCTTCCCCCACTTTAATTACATTATATAGATAATCTAGGCCAGTTGAAGAGACATCTCATGGATGATGCAAGGACATAGAGTTAATCTAAACTCATTTTGGGCTCATAACAAAAGGTCTTAGTGTTAAAATAGGTATTTCTGTTTTTTATTTTTTATTTTAGTTGGTTATGTCAGTGCATAGTATTGGACATTTTCAAGTGTGTCTTAAAGCAGCAGTCAGGTGTCCATATGAACAGTAAAGAGGTTTTCCTCTCTGTAATCATTCCTCCTGTTCATACTGACTATTAAAACCTTCAAATGTGCTTTCAATGTAAAGTGATGGAGGACTAAATCCACAGTGTTTCCACACAGTCATTTAAAAGTAGATGATCAGCTTCTATTGAGCTTCATTAGTCTGAGTTAGTCATATCAAGTGATATCTGACACATTTACAGTCTTTTTAGCATCAAATTCCCTCTTAGTGTTTCCCTGTTGAGCTGTGGTGGAAGTATAGTTACAAAAAGACTTTGCTACTAAAACACTGTAACGTTGAAACATAAAAGATGAAGATTTGACTCATTCAGACGACTGAAGCTTCATATTAGCTTCAGATCAACTTCCAAATACATGTTTACACAGAAAGAGGACTGTGGGGATTTAGTCCTCCATCACTTCCATTGTAAACATGATGAAGGGATCTTCTACTGGTCAGTATGAACAGGAGGAATCATTACAGTAAACATGATGAAGGGATCTTCTAATGGTCAGTATGAACAGGAGGAATCATTACAGCAAGAAGAACAGGTTTAGTGTTCCTATAGGCACTTGACTGTTGTTTTAAGAAACTTTAAAAACTGTAAACCCATCCTTCAAGTTGTCAGATGACTCACCATGGAAACATTTCCTGTTTCAAATTCAACCACCGCCCATCTATCCCACGTGACGTGACGCGGAAAACTGTTTATTATGAAAGACACGTATTGTAATACTAACATAATGAAGGAATTACAATAACAACTTCTCCTTCCTATACGGTGCATCTCTGTTTTTAGTGGCCGACAGTAAACTCTGACATGGGAGTCTACCACGAAGTGACTTAACCACGTCTGCAGGTAAAGGAAGCACTGCTCGCACGAGGAAGTCTGTTGAAGGTTTATTCAACACGAGGACACATCACAGTTTTGTGTTATTGAACCGTCATAATGTAAAATTCAATGACTGTCTAATAGCCTATTAGTTTACATTGTATATCCTATTAGTAATAGGATATATGAAATACAATGTAAACGCTTGAAAAATATGTAGGCTGAACTTGTCAGTATTTACATTTGTGAATGAAGACCACGAGCAACAGACTAAATTCCCTCCTCAAATTTTCAAATATAAAAAAGATTTCTGCTTTCATATAGGCTAACACATTTTAAGATCGAAATGGGTTTTAATGTAAAGTTATGTTTATTTGAACAGTATAGTTTTCAGTACTGGAAAACTTGATTGAAGGTAGATAAACGTGTGGGTTCAGCTTCATTACTGTATACATTTAAAAAAAAAATACTTGTGTAAGAAGCATAGGGAAATTATGCCATTAGGCTACAATAATTATTGTTTATTATGGGTTAATCTGACAATAATTCCCCCCACGAATAATTTCATTGTTTAGTCTGTGAAACGTCAGAAAGTGGTGAATGGTCAACTTCAAATGTTTTTTTTGTCCCAATTAACAGTCCACAACCCAAAAATATTCATTTTATGATCATAAGAAACAAAAAACACTAGAAAATGTTGTATTTAAGGAACTGCAACCAGAGAAGTTTAGCATTTTTTCTTAAAAAAGGAATGTAAAAGTTAATCAATAGTTGTCATTATTTCTGCATTTTTATAATCAAACAACCTACATACCTTTATGGTTGACAATAATTGTCCATTATCTTTTTGTTTTCCAGGGTTAAGAGTGTTTGAGAAACACTGAAGCCAAAAATATGAACAACACAAGAAGAAAATCTTAGAAAGGACAATACAAATGTATTCTGGATGGAGCCCTTTGGCACTGATGAGTTAACTTACAACTCAGATCCTGATGTAAATGGAAAATGTGTGCATACTGGAGGACGGGCCATAGAGGAAACATTGTCCTGTTTCTGTGTATTCCTCTGCCCTCCTGTTTACAGATCTCCTGGCTTCCCTGTCTTTTTTTATCCTGGCAACACAAGATACAACAGAGAGCTGTGCAGGCATCATATAAATGAGTCACTTTTCATATTCAACCAATCTTTGGTGCGCCCCTCTGATCCAAAGCAGGCAATAAGTATTGATTATTTGGCACGTGCTTTTAAAGAAATAGGTGACGCCTGTGAGGATCAAGACTCCTTGATTTGCCATATTCAACGTATAGGTGATAGGATAGAAGATAAACCTACATGGTTCACCTACTTTTCACATGTAGTCCCCCAAACAAAGTCCATGATTACTTCTGCTGCTGGTCATTTACTCACAAGCATTTTCACACAGAGACATGGAAGTGACCATGATGCTCCAGAGCAAATTAAGCCACTTACTGTAGCTGACCAAACCTCTGAAAACTCACTGCCAGCCCACTCTCACCTCCTACAACCCCAAGATAGCTTCAGGAGCAGAAGAGACTCCAGCTGCTTGCCTTGTTCTCACAGTGATCCCTCACTCAGTCAAATAAACCTTGCAAAGAACAGGAACTTTACAAGAGCTGAAAGTTTACCTGACATGTTGTTAAAAGACAGTTTTGAGGAGTTTACACCTGATATCACTGTTGATGAAAATGAGGAAACCTACAGGTTCCACTGCTCCTGTCCAGGCCTGTACCAGTGCAGTGTGACAGGTCTGGTGTTTCACATGGAGGGAGAAGGGGACATGGTTTACAGGATTGTCCCCTGGAACCACAGGCTACTGGCCCAACATCACAAGAAGCCTGCAGGACCCCTGTTTGACATCAAATGTCTCCAGCAGTCTGTGTGTCAGCTTCATCTCCCACACTGTGAGATCTGCTCCACAGGTGGATGTGAATTCTTCTCAGTTGCTCATGTGAATGATGAGGGCATTGAGTTTATTACTCCTCATAAGATAACAGAAACTCATGTCATTATAAACATCACAGAGTTTTCTGGTTTTGGTAATGTCAAGGATAAAGACTCTCCTCCTGACCCGGTCCGAGCACTGGTGCTGCTGTTCTACAGACCTCCAACTGATCCTGATCCTGAATCTGTCCTCAATGTGTTGTTGTTACCAAAGAACGTCGTGCTGCGTGATGTGCTGCGTATGAGGAAGAAGTTAGTTGGAGATGAGAGGTACATCGACACATCTCCACACTGTAAACTGATCCCAAAGCAGGAGTACACACTGTCCACTAGTCCTGAAGACGACTCAGTTCTAGTTCAACCAACAGACGCAGAATTTGATGAGGAGTCCTACGACAACTACTTTCCATCATTCCAGGTGAATTTAGAAACAATCATGAGATATATGAAGCTGTTTCTGACAGAAACCAACAGCTCCCACTGTGTCTGGGAAAGACGAGTTTGTCTTTTGTCCACTGGAGTAAGAAAGCCCTGTGGGCAGAGTGCTCTGACTTCCCCTTCAAATGAAAGACTGATGGACATACGGATCTGCTTCATCGATGGGATATCAGGACCTGTTCTCAAAAGTCTGCTGGACAAGCTTTTACAGGAAAAAGTGATAACTGAACCTGAGAGGGAGTCAGCGGAAGTGATGCAAAACATAAGAGACAAGGCTCGTTTTGTCATCGACACGGTGAGGAAGAAAGGTGAAGCTGCGAGTTCAGAGATGATTGAGTTTCTGTGTGAGGTCGACCCCTTCCTCTGTGAACATCTTGGGTTGATCTGAAGCACAATAGGCCCCATACAAGAATATTATTGTGTTCTTCTCCTCTTAGACATTTTTTTCTGAGTTGTTCTCATTTGAGTGTCTCTAGTCAGATTCAACAAACTCTCTTAACTGCACAAAGTTTGAGATTGCTTGTTTCAGCCTGTTGGAAGTGGCCTAATCACAAAAATTATAAAACCATAAAATCATTAAACCTTTCAGTATATTAGCAAACCATGGTGATAATGATATGTTGAACAGAATATTCATCTTGGATTAAGTTTGTTTTAGTTGTATATTATATTTTAGTTGATTTGATAAATATCTAAACTCCAAATTCAGTCAGATTCAGTCAAACAAGTATTTGTTTCTTGTGAAGGAAGGCAGAGTATCTGTTCAGGACTCATTAGATAGGTCTGAACTCTTAAATTACTACAACACAGATACCACAAACTTGCCGAAGTCACGTACATCCAATCTGTACGTATGAGAGGTTCTTGCATGAAGCCCATTGAAAACGTGGGAAATACAGTTCATGTTGACCTGGTGGCTAGAAAACGATCATTTATTATTTTCCTTGTGTGAGTGGAGCTCAGACGATTTTATTAAATGGTTATAAATATGTATGAACCTATTTGTTTTAATTTGCACTTTCATATGCTTTATGTTTGTACTCAGTGCTGCTAGACATACTGTATATGATCTAATGTTTCTATTTCTTGTCTGTCATACAGTCATATGACTTATGTTATTTATTCTGTAATATTCTTAATCTAGAAAAAAATTATGCTTATATTTGAAAAGTGTCATGTAAATGAAATGAGTTATTATTATTATAGTGTAATATAATCCAACCCCAGCTGAAACAACCACTTGTTACTTAGTTATGTAACTTACTGTCACAAGTCTCTTGTCTCAAACTTTACAAAGCAAATCTGCAGCAAAAAAACGTTTCCTTTAAAAACACTACTCAACATTTTTTTATTGTAAATGAAAAGGAACAAGTGGAATTTTGTTTTAATGCAATGAACTAGAAAACATAAAATGGCTTTCTGGACTCATGGTAACTTTATATAACTCACTGAGATTGTAAATGTAATTTACAGGAGTAATGCATTAAGGTTAAGAAAACATATAACACAAAATTAAAATAGTAAAATATTAACAAAGTAATCAAGCATACATAATAAAATGAAAAAAGTAAAATGGATCAAATAACTAATCAATATACAATTTACAGGGATTAAAAGCAGATACCAGTCAATTAAAATGTATTTAAAAAGTAAATATATCAATAAAACACTGATACTCACAATATGTCCCAGTATTACAGCAAATAAGATGTAGTTTAGAAACTCTGTCTTTTAAATCTTTTAAAAGCTAGTAAGGTAAAAGCTTCGTCCAATCAGAGCGAGCACCTTCAGGACAGAAAGAACATTTACACCAAACGTCCAGCAGATGGCGATATTTTACCTTTTATTGTAGAGTTTACTGTTCGGTTCAGGCTGACAGAATTCAGTTGATCCTCACACAGAAACACTAGTTTGATAACACAGTCAAACATAGAAGATGAGGAAAAAACATTTAGACATTAAACATTTTTACATACCAACATGAGATGAACCTGTATATTAAATAAACCAGCAGTAAGAACATCATTGTGTTACAACCAAAGGAATCAGTTTGTGGAATAACTGCAATGATGAGCTGAAAACAAACTAAATAAAACTAATACTGAACAGTTATGAGATAGATTAGATATAAATGTGGTTTGTTCATAAGTTGTTTGAAGGTGAATCTGTTTAGATTGTATTTTGTTCTTGTTTTGTCCTAAAGGGTTGATTTGTTTGAGTTGGCTGTAAATTAAACTTATATTTTCTACTTTCAGTGTATATACATCATGAGGGGGTGGCACTAGATAAGCTCTCAACTTCTTCTTACTTCTTATGAACATGATTAGTATTGTTTGAGTTGCCAGTTTGTTGTTATCTATTTTAACATGTTCAATAAACTATTCATTCACTCATTCACATAACTGACCCAAATGTCAACAGATTTGAGAGATTCAGGGTAAAATCTGATTGCAGAGACAGACACATTATTCTTTATATTGTAGAAAATATTTAGACCATATTTTGACTATTTTAGGTAGTTATTAGTAGTAATATTGATTTTGTGATTGACTGTCCAATATCTAAATGCGATATTTGAAGGTAAACATGAAATTACTCCTTTTCCATTTCCATATTCCTGCAGGAAAAGTCTTTTTACGTAAACACATTTATTATACATAGATAAAGAAGAAAAAGAATCAGAGGATACAGAGACACTTGGTTTATCACACAACTAAAGTTTATTTATCTCATCAGTTTACAAAGGTTAACAAAGAAAGAGAGAATCATTTCACCAGTACAGAAATATTTGGCTGATTTTAGAAATTTTATACACCACTTTAAAACAAATATAGTTAATTCAAGCTGTCGAATCATTTTACAGTCTGAACTGTTTTTATCTATATACAAAAAATCACATCCATCACTTTATTGATCTGGTCTGATACATGAACAGTTATTGTTTCTGCTGTTTATTTAACATCATGTTCACTGTCTGCATTAGCTTTGTTACTTGATGCTGACGTGAAACTCTGTTCTCAAAAACAACACACCTTCTGCCACACTGTTTAACTATGTTCTGGAGTTCAGGCTGGCAGTCCTGCAAAAACTCCTCCAAGCTAATGTCTGAACTCTGCAGATCTTCTCCACGAGTAAACAGGATGATTGTTCGTTCTTTAGCTCTGCAACCAAAAGTTTCTTCAAACTTTTTGAGTATGTCTCTCTCACCATCTGTGAATCTGCTAACATGCATCACAAGTAAGTAAACACAAGGATCTGACTGACAGAGCTGTTTGCACTGTTTCACATGTTGGTTCTTAACTGATGATTGGATTTCATCATCAAAAATGTCTGGGGTATCAATGACACGCACACATGTTACGTCTATCTTAGTTTCTGCTGACTGACACTCTCTGGTGACCGGCATTGAACTGGCTTTTGAAACAAACTTTGTCTCTCCAAGGATTGTGTTTCCAGTCTCACTCTTTCCAGTCCCGGACATTCCCAGCAGAACAAGGTTCACTTTGTTGTCAGAGTGATTTCCTGCATTGGTGTAGAACAAAGACATTCAATTTGCAATAATAATTCACAGCTATTCAGACACAACTTTAAAACACTGATCTCACCTTTTGAACTCTTGTTGTTGTCAGTGGAGGACTCTGTGAGAAAAAATGCCAAATAAGAGTGTGTGTGAGTTGTAATAGAAATTTTTGTCTGGTTGAAATAATTACTATTCACTACACTTACTTTTCTCAGAGTTGGACTGTTTCGCACCCATGTCTGTTTGAGTGTGTTGCTCTGCAGACCTATAAAGTAGAGACAGAATCATATTAACTGAGCAGGAAGTATTTTGTAGACCAGTTTAACTTTTGTGTAATAATATTATTAAATATATTAGTTGTTGTACTCGTAACAACAATGACAACAACAACAATAATAATAATAACTCTGTGTAGAAAGTTGTCATGACCAAACTTACTCTCAAACATGGCCCTCAGATCCAGAGCAGTACAGTACAGGAGTTATCTGCAGGAATCGTTGGTCTCCACCTGTTTATATAGAGCTGTTATGCAAATGTTAAGGGGCGTGTCAGCTGTGAAGCTATAAATGAAATACATCTTATTAACCCTTGTTTAGTCATAACATTCTGTATAAATGCTTTGTCCTAAAGGGAGAGGAAACGACCTGCCTTCACTAAACCCATAAAGGAAAGCAGATGAATTGAATTTTAAACACAAAATCATTTTTTTTTTTGAAGAAACAACCTGTCATTCAAAACAAACTTTATGAATATCTGGGTTTTTCCTCTTCAAAGTGCAGAAAGACTGCATTTAATCAGTGAACAAAACAACTGTCCTAACTGTTTTATTTACTAGAGGTTTACTATGTTTATTATTATTATTGCTAAAGGTACTGCATGTGTACTGCAGGTGTGAACATTATTTGTTTGCTAGATACTACTTGTGTAGCCTGAGAGAACCGTAGAAATGTGCAGGTTGTAGTTTTGAATGCATTTTTTTGAAGGGTGATAGCCTTGAATTTTTTGGCAACATATATTCTTTTATACTGTACAATAAGGAATTCAACTACAAAGTACTGGTCTTCTCCTTTTTTTGAACTATTGCCCCCACCCACAAGGTGTATCTGCTGTTACATCAGGCCCTGGGTTTTAGAGGTATAGCAGATGATTCAGTTATCAAATCATAGCATTCATGAGAAAGTGTGAAACACTTTCAGTGTTATTGTGGCTCATATAATTGCTCTTCCACTCTCTCATCCTGGAAACTAGATGAACTATACAGACCTGCTTAGATTAGCAGCACTATACACAGATCGAACTAAACCAATCTTTTTCCAGTCATTCCCACATTTACGGAAACCCAAATTTCAATCTCCAAGATGACTTTTCAATGACTGGTGTGATGAACATGTTGAACATTGAGGTTATGTCCTGAACAAGGACAACTGTACTGTATGTCTTGTGGGCACTGGGGTCATGGTCTGGGTTCTGTTCTTCCTAAACTTCTTCTTCCACCACCTCCTCCTCTTTTAAATCATTGTTCTCTTGTTACATCTGAAAAAATATCAGATGTACAACCTGTTGGGCCCTGATACTCATGGCTCCAGCTAAGAGAGAACTGGGGTTACTTTCATCTGCAGCACCTTTATAGCCTGTGACCACATTCATCATTAGTAAATAATGCTTTAAAGTAATGTTTACTTTGACTTAAATTGTTTTTATTTTGTCTGTGAACTTGAGTCGTGTGTGGTTGTGAAAGGAGATACTGCATAATGCACAAGAGAGTTCAATCAGTGGCACATATAATCTCAATTTATTATTGAAATAACAATAATAATAATAATAATAATAATGATAATAATAATAATTGTGTTTGTGTAGCACTTTTCATACAAGAATTGCATTAAGTGCTTCTCAGGAAAAAGACAATAAACAAAATCCAGTTGATGGTATAAATAGAAATAAGATGAAAAAAAGATCTCTCTTTTCACAACAGACACAGACCCATCACCAGCCTTAATTAACCAGAATAAGCCTCTCTGCTTACTCCATGATTTTAACCTCACTGTGGGTCTGATCTGTGTCAGCTGCAGCCTCCATGGTGGACACTAGGTGGTGCTGTATAAGTTAAAAACACACACACCACAGTTTATTGTTTTTTTTTGCTCAAACCCACCAACCACTGACCTCGGCTCTCTCTCTCTCTCTCTCTCTCTCTCTCTCTCTCTCTCTCTCTCTCTCTCTCTGTATGTTAATTATTGATTACCTTTGACCTCTGGTGGTGCACCATATCAAAAAAATATGTTCCATTGGCTTTACAATCTATCACAATTAAACTGGTCAATTTCAGCCTAAATGTAATAGAGGGGATACATTAAACAAACCATGTGAGATGTTACATTTTGTTAAACAGATAAACCAAAAAGTAATTTATTTATCTTTCTGTTATTTATATTTCTAATGTTTTATAAAGATCTGGTTAACCTCTGAGATGTGTGAGGTATTGATTATCAGGAAGAGAGGATCAGTACTTCAATCACTGCAGAGACAACTTGGTAAAGTTTATTTATCTCATCAGTTTACAAAGGTTAACAAAAGAAAGATGGAATCATTTCATTAGTAGAGAAATATTTGCTTATTTGACAAACTTTATGCACCAGTTTAAAACAAATATAGCATTAAAGTAAACCTGGTTAAATACTGATTATTAAGAAGTGAGAGGAAAACCATAAATGACATTTATAACTGACAAATCATTTCAAACTAAACAATCAGCTAATTCAAGCTGTTGAATCATTTTACAGTCTGAACTGTTTTTATCTATATACAAGAAATCACATCCATCACTTTATTGATCTGGTCTGATACACGAACAGTTATTGTTTCTGCTTTTTATTTAACATCATGTTCACTGTCTGCATTAGCTGTGTTACTTGATGCTGACGTAAGGTTTTGTTCTCAAAAACAACACACCTTCTGTCACACTGTTGAACTATGTTCTTGAGTTCAGACTGGCAGGAATTAATATAATCCTCAAAGCTCATTTGTGCACGCTGCAGCTCTTCCCCACGAGTAAACAGGAGGATTGTTTGTTCTTTAGCTTTGGGACCAAAAGCTGCTTCAAACTTTCTCAGTATGTCTCTCTCACCATCTGTGAATCTGCTAACATGTATCACAAGTAAGTAAACACAAGGATCTGACTGACAGATGAGCTGTTTGCACTTTGTCACATGTCTCTTATCTGATGATTTGATTTTATCATCAAACATGTCTGGAGTATCAATGACACGCACATGTGTACCATCTATCACAGTTTCTGCTGCCTGACACTCTGTGGTGACTGACTTTGAACTGGCTTTTGACAAGAACTTTGTCTTTCCAAGGATTGTGTTTCCACTCGCGCTCTTTCCAGTCCCGGACATTCCCAGCAGAACAAGGTTCACTTTGGTTTCAGAGTGATTTCCTGTATTGGTGCAGAACAAAAAAATAAGTTTGTAATAATAATTCACAACTGTTCAAACAAATCTTTAAAACACTTATCTCACTTTTTAATCTCTTACTGTTGTCAGTGAAGGATTCTGTTAGAGATCTCCAAACTGAATAAAAATCCAAATAAGAGTTTATGTGAGTTGCTATAAAAGCTTTTGTCTGGTTGAATTAATTAACCTTCACAAGGCATACACACATAGAATTAACAGTCTCTGAGAGAGGCTGTTGCTTACCTGTCCTACTGGTTTCAGGGTGTGTTTCATCAGCAGACCTATAAAACAGAGGCAGTATCATATTTAATGAACAGGAAGTTTTTTGTAGAACCAATTTATCTTTAGTGTAACAATCAGAATCTAATTCTACATCATTTGTTTTTTACCTTTGGTTGGTTGGCGTGGCATCTCTCTTTTTAGCCAGTTCACTGAATAAACTCTCCATGGTGTAGCAGTTGAATAGGTAAGATTCAGGTTTATATCTTAATGGCAGCACAACTATGAAATCCTCTGTGGGTTTCTCAGTTATCTTGTGCAGCTTTTCTACCTGCTCCCACACCTCTTTTGGTGAGAACCCATCCTCTACCACCAACAAACACATGTCATGGTGTACTGAAGACAATAATTTTTTTATTTCCTCTTTTGCTTCATACCAGTTTGGGGTAAATGTGACCTCATATGTATCATTGCCATTTGTCTCAATTTTCACATCACTAATTCTCTGTGCAAAAAATTCTTTGCCCAGTATGACAGATATTAGATTTTTCTTCAAATCATCTGCAGTCCCCAGGACAACAATCTTTGTTTCTGTGGAAAAAAAACACAATAAGTTTCTATTATATCTACTTATCCTATATGTGCTTACATTTCCCTAATCCTAAAACTTTTAATCTGACAGTGATGTTTTACTAACACAACGCAATCAGAATACTAACACCAATCATGCTGTATAGAAAAGTTATCACGGTCAAACTTACTGTCAGACATGGTCCTCAGATCCAGAGCAGTACAGTACAGGAGACGAGCTGTGTGTTATCTGCAGGACTCACTGATCTACACCTGTTTATATAGACCTGTTATGCAAGTATGGGGCGTGTCAACTGTGAACCTACAGTATAAATAAATGTCTTAAACAAATGTTATAACATTCATTGTCATCTGTGCAGAGACAACAGTGTTGAGAAAAGATGGCTTCAATTCCTGCAGGTGAGATTTCAACCAATTGTTTTATTTCATCTGGTGCATTTAACTGAATTGCTTTGAAATGTATCACAATGTGTTTATATTTACGAAATTATTATTCAAGCCACAGATGAACTCTTTTCAGGAACCTAAACAGAAGTTCTGATTTATTTTGCAGGTCCTGATTTGAGAATTGTTATGATTGGAAAAACTGGTGTGGGCAAGAGTGCTGTTGGAAACACAATCCTGGGAGAGAAGCACTTCAAATCCCGTCCTGCCGCTAAGTCAGTGACTGAGACCTGTGAAAAACGTGTGATAGTCTGTGGCAATAGAGTGGTTAGTGTGGTAGACACACCAGGGATCCTGGACACTGCGAAATCTGCAGAATTTATCAAAAAAGAAATTGTTAAATGTGTCAAAGTCTCAAGTCCTGGTCCTCATGTGTTCCTGCTGGTCCTCCAAGTTGGTCGATTCACCACTGAAGAGAAAAACTCAGTGGAAGCCCTGCAAGAGCTGTTTGGTTCAGAAGCAAACCAGCACATGATCGTGCTGTTTACCCGTGGTGGTGATCTTGGAGACGAGACCATACAAGAGTATGTATATGAGGGCAGCCCAGACCTCCAACGAGTCGTCCAGAGATGTGGAAACAGGTTCCACGTCTTTGACAACACCAAAAGTGACAGAAACCAAGTGATGCAGCTGATCAAGAAGATTGACCACATGGTTGCTGGAAACAGGGGAACACACTACACAGATGCCATGTATCAAGAAGTTCAGGCCGTTGCAAAAATACATAACATGAGAGAAGAGGACCTGAATGATGACATGCTCACATTTAGTGGTTCATTGCTGAGACGTGTCTTAATTTTCTTCTCAATACTTGCAAGACAGTAAAATACACAGAAACCATAATCAATCACCACACCACCTAATCAATAATCAGTGAAAATAGACAGCTTTTGTAGGCTGGTTGTGAAAAATGTTTGAGAAGACACAATATTTTAATCTAGTAATGTGAAAATGTTACTGCTGCAGGGGTATCATTTCCAATAATACAGTAAAAAAAACTAATATAACTGTATGATTATTAAGAATTTTATTGTTATGTGAAATTTTACACACTTTAATGAAGTAGTATGTATGACTGGAAAAGTATGGAAATAATAAAAGCTGAAAGTGAAATAAAATGATCTGAGACTGAAGTGTTGATTGTAAGTCACTTTACTGGATATAATCATTAAAACACTAAATTTCATCTTATCATCTTAAATCCATCACATTTACAGACTGACAATTAAGAAACAAATTCTATTAGTATGATGACCATCATAAAGTGCTGAAAACATTCCGAGTTAAATATAACAAGTAAAACATTTTTTTTAGTACAGTAACATGTATGGTGTATGTAGTTTATATAGATTCTTAGTTAGATAGTTTATTTATTCATTCGAACATGTTGAATTAACGAAACAAAATAAACACACAATTATTTAAAAAAAAAAAGAAATTTAGACAGACAACAAAATAAAAACCATCCAATTCAATGAAGAGCTGGTTCCCTTTAATTAAATAAATAAACCACCACCACAAATACCCATAATAGTAATAATATATTATTGACAATAATCAATAATAAATAATAATGATCTTAAATAATAATGATAATAATTTGTGTCTGTCTGTGAAGACACAGGCTGATGCTCCACCCAAATTAAGACCCTTACTGATGCTAACTGCAGCCCAATAACCATAAGACGGCATCTGTGAGAAAAGGGCTTAACAAAAAAAACATCTTGCCCAAACGAACTTGCCCATTTGGACTTTGCAAGGGAGCACCAACAACATGGGACATTTAAAATCCTGCCACGTTCAATGACAGAAAGCCTTTTTCGCCTTTGCTATCAGGAGGTCATGACAGTGTGAATGTCTGACAGAAAATTACATGAAAGCCATATTTTAGCGCAGATTTTGACTTTTTAAGGCTATGGTCTTAAACTTTTTGATCAGCTGACGAACAGCCTGTTTGAGTTTAAATGCGCTTTTCAATAAATTGCACACTTAATTTTTTGTCTCTTGCTCCTGTTTCTTCTTTTTGCATTTTGAAGCTCTACTTACAACCTGGTTATGATCCACCACTGCGAAATACTAATAATTGTAATTTTCCCCCCGGTCTTAAGATTTTGTTCAGGAGTGTATAAGGACCAAAAAAAAAAAAAAGATTGAGAATCGAATCGAATTGTGACCTTAAAATTGAAAATTCAATCGAATCAAGGATTTGGAGAATCATGACACCCCTAATAAATAAATGTAAATGAATCTTTCAACGCATCACTATTATATATCTTTAGTATCAAAATCACCATGTCATTTTGTCTGATCTACATTTTGCTGCTTCTATTGCAAAACAAGGGTGAGCAATTCTTTAGAGCTGATTCCAGGCCACCAGCCAGACTTCACTGAGCACTGTTTAATGCATCTGTAAAATGATTGAGTAGCTCATATGGTAAAACTTAAGTTGAGACCAGCTCTGGAAAAGACTCTGAACCTCAACCCCTTTGAGCTACAATTTAGCACTTTTTTGTTATTGATATATTATCATATTTAGGGGAAATGTGCATGATCAGGTTTTGATAATGTGCACAAATATTCATGTCAGATCCACTTTTTACTGCTTGTCTTGTAAAACAATAATAGCGAACTTTGGACCTTAAACAACTTATTGTGGCTAAATAAACAGAGTAATTGTTAACCACCAGAGGTTAGATGGGGTAACCAATGCATTTGTAAAGCACGCACAGAGATATCAACTTTTCAATTACTCAAGTTATATTGATTAAAATATATACAGTGATTGACTTCACATATAAAATAAGATCAAACACAGGATTCTTGAATGATTACATTTGATGTGCACAGTCAGAAAACTATTGCTCTCCCTGATCTAACCTGACAGCCAACAAATCAAAGACCTACTTACAGACTGTCAGAGCAGGAGGAAGACAGCAGGATCACATCACACAATCAGCACCTACACAGGTTAGTATCAGGTAATCATCTATATCAACCATATTATGCTTAAGGCCCCTTATGACCAGATTTCTTAATATATCATAATTTCAAAAAAAACATAATTCAAAATTGAACTCAAAATACTGCATACTCAGCTTTTCTTATTTAAATTTGAAACTCTTGATATGACTCCAACATACTGACCCCTTAATTGTTGACACACCAAATATACCAAATTAGATATCATGCAATCATGTCATATTACATTCATCAATATACATTCAACATCTAATTTTATTGATTCCCACATGCAACATGCCCAAAGTCTATAGTGTAAGTGTCCAAAGTGGTGCAGGTATAATTCCAATACACCATTCCTTGAGAAGTCCATGAAATGTAAATGTAGTGGGAAGCTGATAAATTGATTTATTCAAAGATATGTGAATGTGTTGGAATGTGTGTTTGTTCATGTATATGAATGCATTCGTGTAGATAATGGGCTTGAGAGTCAGTCTCAGTTGCACTCAGCTTTAAGCTTCCAGGAGTAAACAAAGCTTATCAATAGGTCTCTGCTGAACTTTTGTCTTAGTTTTAAACATAACAATCAAAACAAGAACTAGAGGCCAGGAGGTCTTTCACTTTCATCCAATATGACAATTACATCATTGACTTTGAGGTTTTATTTAGTTTGGTCCACTTTTGTCTTGGCTCAATGAGTAAGATGTATTCTTCAGTCCACCTTTGCCAGAACAGGTCTCTTTCAGATGTACAGGTCCTCTTTGTGAAAGAGTCCACTTGGCAAGAGTGGCTTAGTCTTTAGCTACAGCAGGTGGTTTGGTGTTAGGGGCTCTAGATCATTTGAATAACTTTACACAGTTGTGATTGCCCTTTCATTGACAATTGCTTTGACCTCACAAAAGGCTGTCTGTGGCATTTCATCCAGTGTGCTCAATCTTTCCCACACTCCTCCAAAGTGGACACCAAATGAAGGATTAAACACTCATTTCACTTGACTGGTCAACAGTACATCCTGAATCCTTTGGTGATCTAGGTGGCTTAAAGTGGGCTCTAGTTCTTTCTACGGCTACAAAATTAGTACCACAATCTGTTAGGATGTTAAGTATTGATCCTCTCTGACACAAACAACGCCATACGGTTCTGATAGGATATCTAATGTGTCTGCCACTTACAGATAAACAGCTCAACTCTCCAGGAAAATAAATATTACTACCCATTGCTTAACTTGAGCCTGACCTCTTTACCTGAAATAATCAATGCTCAAGTTTTGGATTGCTGCAACTCTATTAGCAATGTAGGTGTGGGAACATTTTGCTTGGTTGTGAATGTATTTCACTACCGATGTACTGTCTGTCCAGAAAGTAGAGTTCTGTAGATCCATATGTATTGAATCAGATCTGTGTTTTTAAAATCAAGAAAAACATCCTAAATATCAGACAAAAATAAGAATTTGAGAGAGAGAGAAAAAAAAAAGTAATCTCGTCTTTTACATTCTTGATAATATAATTATTTTGTTTACAGTTTCCTCTGCTTCTCTCTCTCTCTCCAGGCAGACTTTTGCTCTAACTCTGTTTTGCCACCCCTCTGTTCCGCTCCCTGACTTTTCGTTTGTGCTCTCAGAGGGGTTTTTTGCGCTTCTGACAAAAACCTGCCGCGTGGGCAGGTTCTGTCCAGGGCGTGTCCTCATTGGCAGAGCAGAAGCAGCAGCTGGGCATTCACTACTGACTAATATTAATGACATGTAAGTATTTATCATATACACATGTAGTCTGTGCTGTACTACACATTTTATTGATTGAAGAATAAAGCTAAGATTTGCTATGTAAGTTAGCTTTTACGTAACCAACATTAGCAACTTGCTAACTTATCTTAGTTACTTGTTATGAGTACACATACAGTCGCCTGTGGTTAGCATGTGATGATAGCATTTGTTAAAAAGCATGCAAATTTGCCATGGGAATCAATGGAGACTGACGGAGCTGTCCGGTATCTAACTGTCATCTTCTTCTCTAAGTAGAACAATGTAATATGGTGGGACCTGAGCAGGACCTTAACAGAGCTACAATGCAGTCCCAGGTTGGCCATTACCTACCTTTTCCAACAACTTGTGTGAGTGAGATGAGACCACCAATGATGACCTGCTGCTACAGAATGACATATGTGGTTAAGCAAAGGCAAGGCATTGGAACGCTTCTGTGTGATGCTGGATAAGGTTACGGTATTCCTTAGTTTGAGCAACAATAGGACAGTATCTGTAACTTTTTAGCAGATATATTTTGCCACCTAAACCAGCTTAACCTGCAGCTACAGGGGAGAGACAGAACCATAGTAGGCATGGTTGAAAATCTTGAATCTTTCACGAGGAAGTTGGCATTGTTAGAGTTAGACCTATCAACTGGCAGCGTCCTTCATTTCAGTACACTGAAAAACAGGCACCAGTACAAGTGACAGTCTAAAGACAGGCTGCTGCTGGACTTCACCAAGCAGCTACAAGCCAGCTTCTCTTCTAGGTTTGAAGACTATCCCAAAGGACATCATTGCTTTTGTACGTGACCCTCTCACAGTCCGACAAAGTGCAGACTTCTCTGCACTTTGTCATGAAAAAAAACATCCCGTCCTTGGATGAGGCTGCATTACAGATGAAGTTAATTGATTTCCAGGCAAACTTCCTGGTCAGAGATGCTTTCATAAGTGCATTGTTGGTGAGTGCCTTTTGGCTGGCATGCTCAGAGTAGTACATGATCAAGAGCCTCGCATTTTATGTGTGTCTCTGTGTGTGAAGTAATGTTCTTACTCATGACATGTGCGTACCGGCCAATTTTGATCTTGTTTGAAGCATTTTTGGCTTGTTAAAATGGTGCAATTTAATTAGTTTGAAAGACTGAACATCACTTCAGGTCTGGACAATGCTAAGAATGGACAACATGTTTTCCATAATAACACCTCTTTAAATCTAATCATCCAAAAAGTATACCGGCTCACGCCAGAATGCTCGGACTGACACTATTTGATTAAGGGATTACATTAAAAAACAAAAGGATTGAATTCTGCGTTTTGCACATTCCTTCATCAGATCTATGCTTATTTGCCATCATCAGTTATGCTTTTAAGTAGTCAGGTGCACCTGACTATTTAAAAGCATAACTGATAACCTGATGATAATTGTTTTTTAATGTTAGCCCTTAATAAAATAGTGACAATCCTCGTATCCTGGTCTGTACATTTTTTTGATGATTGTATTTTGCCCTGCATGAGCTGGTACACAGGAAAGAGACACTGCTGTGCATGAGCTATCTTCAGTTTTTTTACCTCTTTAAATCTACCCTACTTAAGTTTTGTGCCCAAAGGTTAAACCTAACAACATAGCGTGACAGTCTACTGTCTTCTGGATGTGAGATGATAGCACATCTAAAAGATAATTAAAATTAAACTAAGATAAAATAAGATAAGACTGATTCCTGTCAGTTTCCAGGAAAGATACATGTGTTTTTACTTGTGTGTTTATTGCATTATTATATCATTCTACAATATTCCTGCATCTATCATAAAGTGTCTATCAGCCAGTTGTCTCCCAAGTGAGTTGAGGGTTAGGGTTAGGGTTAGGGTTAGGGTTAGGGTTAGACAATTAGACATTGTGAGAACGATGTTGCAAGATGAAAGAAAGAATAAGCATCAACAGTCAAACTAGCAGCACTAACATTGCAGATAAGATAAGATAGATAATGTTAAGATCATTATGAGGTAAAAGTCAAAACTGTCCTGGGATGCCTTTGGTAACCTGTAATAAAGTGGTTTATGATGATTTGAGTCTGAAAGAATTTATTACGTTGTTTTTAGTGTGAGAATGGTGAAAGCAGAAAGGAAAATATATTAAGCAACTGTTAAGATCTTATGAGCAAATGAAATCTTAAAATGAAAAAGTGCTATGCTGTGATGTCTAAAACTTTACAGATATGCTATATTGGAAGTGTTATATGTATTTACAACATTATTCAAGGTAAGATGTGGTAATGTTGAAGTAAAAAAAAAGTTCTTATTTCCAGGATTATTTAAGTCATTCAGCAGTTATTTTTTCATAACTTAAGTTTTATGTTACTTGAGCTCTTAGGTGGCTACTGAAGTACATTGCATAGGGTTAGCTAGCTTACATGGTGGACCTTCATTTTCCAACCTTAAACACCACACAGAAGAGTCTCTATTTACTGACATAACTTAATGTAAATTAACTAGTAGTTAAACATGATCTGAGATAACAATGCTTTTACATTCACACTCATTCACACAGGATATGAAGGGTTTTGACATGAGAATATCAATCAATCTGTGAGTGAGATGGTTGCAGAGTATAATATTTAAACCCAGCTACATGTTGATTATCATCCATATTAGTTGTGAGTCCTAATTGCTAACGTTAGGAAGGATTTCTGGCTTGTTAAAATGGTGCAGTTTAATCAGTTTGAAAGACTCAACATCATGTTTCTATTGCAGAATATTTCTAAGCGTAAACTCCATGTAAGGTCTGGACAATGCTCCGTATGGAGAACATTTTCATTAATAACACATCTTTAGGGCTGCAAATAACAATTTTTTTAAATAATCAATTAATAGGCCGATTAATTTTTGGATTAATTGATTAATCAGATTTTTTTTTTTGAATTAATGCATTCCTGCCCCTTTATTCGAAAAGAGAACATTATTTTCAAATTACAAATGCAAAAAAGTGCACAAACAACACATTTCTGCCTGAACATCCCTGAGCTGTTAAAGTATATCAAATTATAAATAATAATTTATAAAAACAACTAAAAGTTGATGTCAAATAGCTCTAACAAAAAAATATACAAATGTATGCTATACAATGTCTGAAAAATATGTAGACTCCTTTTTTAATAAAGTGCACAAAAAGGGGTATTTTCTGTTGTCTACATGGATCTGAGCTGCCAGAACAATAAATTAAGTCTAAATAATAAAATAAAATGCAAATCAGCATACTGTTAACAGGATTAGTTTCAACATTCTGTGGCGGTTCTAGCTTGTGTGCCACCCTGGGTGAACTTCCCTTCAGTGCCCCTAAGATGTATGCATGTATGTATATAAAAAAATTCTAGTATATCAATATAAATAAAATAAGATAAAATTATTTATCACAAATTATATCATATTGGCAATAGATACTCTATATCACACACATTCACAAATCAATATTACCATCCTCCAGCAGTGTCAACCAAGAGTGAAGTCTAAAGCAGTTCACCTCTGTGGTGTTCTGGCTGATTTTATATTATTTTTAACGATTTCACATACAATTCACAAAAAATGCTACAATGTGTCTGAAACTACATATTAACAGTATGAATTGTGGTTCATTTATTTTTTTATGTAATTTTAATATTTGCATCACTAGGCTACATACAAAATTAGGTGGATTTCCCTGCTCATCTTACCTCAGGCTCTCAATGTAGAGACCTTAACCTACCGCCACTCCTCTCTCCATCTCCTACTTTTGACTGTGAGAAGAAGCCTGCTAGTTCACAAACTAGAACTAGGAATTAAATTCTTTGTCAACACTTTTAATAATTGATTTTTATCGATTCGTTGTCGCAGCCCTACATGAAGATTCTTTAAATCTAATCATCCAAAAAGTATACCAACTCACACCAGAATACTAGTACTGACACTATTTTATTAAGTAATTACATTAAAAAACAAAAGGAGTGAACTATGCATTTTGCACATTGCTTCATCAGATTCCCTATGATGCTTATTTGCCATTATCACGTATGCCTTTAAGTAGTCAGATGCACCTTAAAAGCATAACTGATGACCTGATGATGATTGTTTTTTAATGTAAGGCCTTAATAAAATAGTGTCAACACCAGGATCTTGGTGTGCCCTGGTGTACATTTTTTTGATGATTGTATTTTGCCCTGAATGAGCTGGTACACAGGAAAGAGACACTGCTGTGCATGAGCTATCTTCATTTTTTAAAAACCTCTTTAAACCTACTTTACTTAAGTTTTGTGCCCAAAGGTTAGACTTAACAACATAGCGTGACAGTCTACTGTCTTCTGGACATGAGATGTCAGTACATCTAAAAGATAATTTAAAGTAAATTAAGTTAAAATAAGATAAGACCGATTCCAGTCAGTTTCCAGGAAAGATAAATAAGTGTTTTGTTTGTTTGTTTACTGCATTGTTTTATCATTCTACAATATTCCTGCATCTATCATAAAGTGTCTATCAGCCAGTTGTCTCCCAAGTGAGTTGAGGACAAACAGCAATAGACATTGTGAGAAGGATGTTGCAAGATGAAAAAAGAATAAGCATCAACAGTCACACTAGCAGCACTAAGATTGCAGATAAGATAAGATAGATAATGTTAAGATCGAAGGTGTAATTTTGATCCATAGCACTCATTATGAGGTAAAAGTCTAAACTGTCCTGAGATGCCTTTGGTAACCTTTAATAAAGTGGTTTATGATGATTTGAAAAGAGTTGATGGTCTGAAAGAGTTTATTACATTGTTTTTTGTGTGAGAATGGTGAAAGCAGAAAGGACTGTTCTCAGATCTTATGAGCAAATGAGATCTTAAAATGAAAAAGTGCTATATTGTGATGTCTAAAATTTTGCTATTTTATGTTTTATTTGCTATATTAGAAGTGTTATATTTGCAAAGCTATTCAAGGTAAGAACTCGTGAAATGTTAATCTGGTAAAGTTGAAGTAAAAAAAAAACTGGATTCTTTAAGTCATTCAGCAAGGTTTAGTTATTTTTTCATAATCTTAGTTTTGTGTTACTTGAGCTCCTAGTTGGCTCCTGAAGTAGCAAAAGCACTCTTTCTACAAGCTGGTATTGTTTACAATGTTTAAAAACTCTGTCTTAGCTTGGCATTTTAGCTTGCTGTGCCGAATAGCAATAAACTCAGTTATTTTCTCATTAAACAAAGTACTGAACAAATTAACATTATGAACTGGTGATGGTGGAAGATGAAAAGTTAAAAGGATCCCCAAAGTTATTACACTTTATCTGTCTGAGTGTCAACATTTCATGGCAGTCCATCTATTGGGTTTGTCAAGATAATTTACCCAAAACCACATAAGAGGTAGATTGAGTTGCGTTTCCTTTTACACTTGTTTCTGCTTCTTCTATGTTCCACCCTCCCCCTCCACACAGTGATGTGTGTGGCTGAGTGCACAGACACCAATCTGTGAGTAAGACTGATAGGTTGCAGAATGACATGAATATTTAAACCCAGCTACATGTTGATTATCATCCATTTTATTTGTAAGTCTTAATTGCTAACATTAGAAAGCATTTTCTGGCTTGTTAAAATTGTGAAATGTAATCAGTTTGAAAGACTGAACATCATGTTTCTATTGCAGAACATTTCCAAGAACAAAATCCACCTCAGGTCTGGACAATGCTCAGTATGTACAATACGTTTTCCATAATAACACCTCTTTAAATCTAATCATCCAAAAAAAATATAACAACTCACGCCAGGATACTAGGACTGACATTATTTTATTTAGTGATTACATAAAAAAGGAGTGAACTATGCATTTTGCACATTGCTTCATCAGAATCCCTCTGTGCTTATTTGTCATCATCAGTTATGCTTTTAAGTAGTCATGTGCACCTTAAAAACACAACTGATGACCTGATGATGATTGTTTTTTAATGTAAGGCCTTAATAAAATGAGTGTCAATCCTTGTATCCTGGTGTTTGCTGGTGTGTACATTTTTTGATGATTGTATTTTGCCCTGAATGAGCTGGCACACAGGAAAGAGACACTGCTGTGCATGAGCTATCTTCAGTTTTTTTTACCTCTTTAAATCTACCCTACTTAAGTTTTGTGGGCAAAGGTTACACCGAACAACATAGCGTGACAGTGACCACTGAAGCACGTCTTCTGGACGTGACATGTTAGCAAATCGAAAAGATAATTAAAATTAAACTAAGACAAAATAAGATAAGACTGATTCCAGCCAGTTTCCAGGAAAGATAAATGTGTTTTTACTTGTTTGTTTATTGCATTATTGTATCATTCTACAATATTCCTGCATCTATCATAAAGTGTCTATCACCCAAGTGAGTTGAGGACAAACAGCAGTAGACATTGTGAGACCGATGTTGCAAGATGAAAAAAGAAGCATCAACAGCCACACTAGCAGCACTAAGATTGCAGATAAGATAAGATAGATAATGTTAAGATCGAAGGTGTAATTTTGATCCAGAACACTCATTATGAGGTAAATGTCTAAACTGTTCGGGGTGCCTTTGGTAACCTTTAATAAGTAAGTGTATGATGATTTGAGTATGAAAGGGTTTGGAGGCGTTTATTACATTGGGTTTTTTTGTGAGAATGGTGAAAGCAGAAAGGAAAATATATTAAGCTATATTAAACTTTTGAGATTTTATGAGCAAATGAGATCATGTGTTATATGTATTTATACCATATTCAGCTAGTTATACTGAGTTTCAGAACTTGATTTATTTGTTACTTAAGGGCATAACTGACTAATGAAGTAGCATAGGTACATTCTTTCTACATACTGGTGATGTTCAAAGTCATCATCTTAGCTTAACATACCAATCACTACTAAACTCAGCTGAAGTGGATAAGATGGTCATTCATTTTGTAGGTATTTTTCTCATAAACCAAAGTATTGAACAAATTGGATAAAAACATTAGGTGATAGATGAAAACTCAAAAGGATCACCGAAATTATTGCAATTTATCTAAGTGTCAACATTTCATGGCAGTCCATCTATTGGGTTTATCAAGATATTTCACTCAAAACCACAAATATCAATGTACTGAAGATTCTTGATGAAAAGTTAAGAAATAATCATCTATGAACCATGGGTATGTATGTAAGCAAAGTGTTATAGCAATGAAGACCAACATTTTGCTCTGAACCAACATGAACTACATTTCCCTTCTCAATAATCACACAGATGGCATTGCTAAACATATAAAACATTTGTTCTGTTTTGTGACAAATTGGTATAAGTAAACAATATGTTTATAAACCACTTTTTTGCCTGTTTGGAGATGTAACATTATTCATGGTTCCAGTGACTTTTGGTCTATTGTTGACACAGGAATTAACACTCAAGTAAAGACAAGAGGATGGAAAACCAACAATATGTATTTTACTCAAGAGGTCATGTGACTGTTGATTGTCCGATTATCTAAAATGAACTGTTAACTGTTTTTGGTTGGTTTGGTTTATTTTTAATCTTAAAAGCTCAATGAGTGGCAAATTAGTTGAAGGTTCAAATCCTTTAAGCATTTGAATAAGATTAGAGCTCCCTCTAGCTTTGGTTTAGCTTCCACCAACTCCTGAGAAAAAGTGTGTCTCTTCAGCTAGTGAATTCAGGTAGTTTAAGTGGGTTCTCTGCTGTATAGTGCTGTATTTTCTATATTTCTAAGACCACAGGGAAACAAAACTAGAGAGACAGATAGTACCTTATATGTGCAGATATTTAAAGTCCTGTAAATTAGTTTGGTAAATGGATTGTTTTAGCCTGTTAGGGTACTAAGGGATGGGTTCAGAGGGAAATATAGATATATATACTTTTGAGAATATTGCTGTTGTTTATGTTTTTTGTTTGGTGTGTTTATATTTGGATACTTTATTTGAGCATAGTCTAGCCAATAAAATAAGAGTTATTTAAAAAAGTGGAGGCAATTGGATTCCTTCTCTCACACTGAAGATATGAAAATGTCACATGTGGAAAGCAGAGCATGTGGACCCAAATGCAAGAAACGGCAAACCGGGCTGATAAAAGCTGAAAAAAAGAACTTTACTCTAGAACTGCACAAAAAGCAGATGCAGGACAAGACCAGACTAGGACAAGTAGAGTAAAACAGAACAAAAGCAGGCAAAAATCTAACAGAGAATCCAACAATGAAAGAACAGAAAACCAAGACTTAAATACACAAGCGGTGATTATAAGCAGGACACAGGTGAGTTAAACAAGACACAGGGGAAGCACAGGAGGAAATCAACAAGGGCAGGAAAACACAGGAACTACAATGAATGGTCTCACTAAGGGGAGTAGCACCATCTTGTGGTGAGAACTGGAAAACACCAGATCAATTCCATAATAGATTTCAGGTGAATAAACAAACACTGTACTCAAAAATAAATAAGTAAACCTAAACCTTCTGCTGCCATTAACATGCCGACATTAGTCATTATTTTCACACTATGGTTCCAGGGTACATTTTTATCCTGGTCTCTTATCTAATGTTCTTTTATTTTAGGCTACATGTAGGTTAGTAATGATTGCTTTTTTTGTGTGTGGGTGTTTTGTTTTGAGTGTTTGATCTTTGTTGTCAATAAAGAAATGTCATGTCTCTATTCCCCACCAGACAATTTGAGAACCGCGTACAGGGTCGCCCATTGGCTCCGCCCCTAGTTAAGGCACCTCTTTATGTTATTTTATTTTGCTTAAGCTTATCTGTAATCCAAGTGGAGATCCAGAAGAGAATCCAGCGTCTTGGCTCCGACTCAGATGTGACAGCAGTGGTCCTTGATAAACCTCCCACTCACTGAAGATCCTCTGTTGTCCTCCTAAAGAAAGCAACCATTAAAAAAACAATCTGCATACCGTATGAATTAACTTAAGTTCATTAAAAAAATATTTTTTTAGTATGCAAATGAATATCAAGATCTTAGTGTTATTTTCTAACCTTCTGTCAATTTATTGTTGGCTTAAATGTCCACAAACAGAACATAAAAAAGCCCATAAATTAAAAAAATAAATTCACACAATGTCTGCTACAGCAATAATATTTTGCATCTCATATCACTTCTCAGAAAATGCACACGACATATTTTTACAGTTTTTTCCGTTTAAGTCACTCACAACACTATCCACAGTCAAAGTTAACATGAGCTAACATCGATCTTTAAGCTAGCAAAGAAAAAAACACTCACCGGAGAATTTGTCATCAAAAACATCCTCTGGCGAATTACAGTATCCTGAAACAGGGTAAATCTCTTCTGGACAATTTTATATAGTATAACAAGCTTTTCTCTCTTTTACTCATGCTCATCATACACACACCGGGCTCCATTTTCTTGTTCTGCTCTATATACAGTCTATGGTCCTGCGCCATACTGCCCCCTGTCTTTCTGTTCTGCATCACTACTGACAACAGGCTAATTCTGCAGGTGTTTACCGCCACCGCGTGGAATTTTTGTGGAACTGCAACAATAACATTAAATTTGACTGAATATCTGTTTCTTCGCACTTTGCTGCACCCACTCTCTGGAACTCACTCTCCAAATCCATCCGTGACTGCACTGACCTCATCACATTCAAATTTCTCATCAATACCCAACTTTTTAAATCTGCTTTTAATGTTTGATTGCTTTGATGTATTTATTGATTTTGTTTTATTTATTCTGTATAGTTGTATTGTTTTTAATTGTCTTGCTCTCCTGTAAAGCGTCTTTGGGTATTGTTTAAAGTGCTCTATAAATAAAATGTATTATTATTATATATTGAGTGTTATATGAATCACCAGGGTTGGAAATGTAATAGGTTGCAGATTACAAGTTATTCTATTTAAAATGTGATAAATAATGTAACTATTTCAATTATTTAAACAAAGTAATGTAACTTATTACATTTGATGACTTTTTGATGACTTTTTCTAATTTTCTAACCAATGTTTTCAGCTGTTTTTCATGGAAACTGACATGATTTATAAGAAAGCATAAAAGCAACCATAAAGCAAGATTTATCTCTCATTTTAAAATGTATACATTAATTCATGTTTATTTTGGAATATAAAATAAAGAAATTTGATGAAGAAAGTGGGTTTAATTGGTACTGTGACTCCATTTAAGCCCATGTGTGCTCCAAATAATCCCACGTCAAAATATTGATTTCATAGAATTAAAAACAGCAATATATTCAGTAACGTGTTAAATATCAAAAAATGTTAAAAGTCTGACTTCAGATGTAACCTCCTTTGTAATCAACAACATTTTCATCAGTAACTGTAACGGATTACAATTACATTTATTTTGTCATTAAATTACGTAACACAGCTACATGAAACTTACTCCCCAACATTGTGAATCAGTGTGTATACAAAATCAATGAAGATCTAACTATAACTGTAACTTTCTTATGCCAAATACAAACAACAATAAACAAGGGGAGTTTAACAATAGTCTGTTAAATTAATGGAGGTTAATGTTTCTATTTCTTTTCTATGAAATGTTGACATTTATGTTATTATTATTATTGTTATAGTGTAATATAATGCAACCCCAGCTGAAACAATCGCTTGTGTTAGTTAATTACTTAGTGATGTAACTTATTGTCAAGTGTCTAGTCAGACTTACAAGACAGCAGATGTGCTTCTGTAGTGGTGAAACATCAGTCAGGCAAGAAAAGTGCTTCTTACATGACAAAAACCTCTTTGTCTCTTTTTGACCCAAATCTGCAACAAAAAAGGTTTCCTTTAAAAACACAGATTGACTATATAAAAAAATAAAACATAAAATGGCCTTCTGGACTCATGATAATTTGATCTAACCAGAAAAAAGTCTCATTATATTAAAACTGTCATTTATAGCAGTAAAACATGAAGGTTAACTAAACATACAGCACAAAATTAAAAGAGTAAAATATAAACAAAGTAATCAGGGATCAGTAAAACAACAATAATAATAATAATAAATAAATACGTGATAAAACGGAAAATGTTAAAATGGATGAAATAACAGTAACCTATATACTGTTGACGGGGATTAAAAGTAGATACCAGTCAATTAAAAAATTTAATATGTAAATATAAAAATAAAACACTGATAATCACTATATATTCCCAATATTACAACAAAGAAGTTGCAGATAAGAAATGCTGATAACTTGCCTCAAAAAAGCTTGTAAGGAAATAATTTCCTGAAGTTTATGTCTAACTGAAGTCTAGTGCAATCAGAGCGAGCACCTTCAGGACAGAAAGAACATTTACACCAAACGTCCAGCAGATGGCGTTATTTGACCTTTTATTGTAGAGTTTACTGTTCGGTTCAGGCTGACAGAGTTCAGTTGATCCTCACACAGAAACACTAGTTTGATTACACAGTTAAACATACAGGATGAGGAAAAAACATTTAGACATTAAACATTTTTACATACCAACATGAGAGGAACCTGTATATTAATTAAACCAGCAGTAAGAACATCATTGTGTTACAACCAAAGGAATCAGTTTGTGGAATAACTGCAATGATGAGCTGAAAACAGGTGAGACTTTAAACTAATACTGAACAGTTAACAGATGTTCATAAGTTGTTTGAAGGATTCAGGGAATTTGCTCGGATTGTATTTTGTTCTTGTTTTGTCCTAAAGGGTTGATTTGTTTGAGTTAGATAACACAGACACTGATGGCTGTAAATTGAACTTATATTTTCTATTATCAGTGTTTGTACAGCATGAGGGGGTAGGACTAGAAAGATTCTTAACTTCTTCTTACCTCTTTATGAAAATGGTTGGTATTGTTTGAGTTGCCAATTTGTTGTTCATGTTAGTTTTTTATTTTATTGTAATATGTTTAATAAACTAAATTAATTAATTAATTAAAATAACTGATCCAAATGTCAACAGATCTGAGAGATTCAGGGTAAAATCTGAAACATTATTCTATATATTGTAGAAAATTGTGAGTACTACTTTTTATATCTCTCTCTTTATATAGAATTTATATATTCCTGAAGATAAAGTCATATACCTCAGAGAAAAACAGGTCAATTTGAGCCTAAATGTAATAGGGGGATAACTTAAACTAACCACACCACATTTTACATTGTGTCACACAGATAGAGAAGAAAAAAGTAATTTATTTATGTTTTTGTTATTTATTTTTCTAATGTTTTATAAGGATCTGGTTAACCTCTGAGATGTGTGAGGTATTGATTATCAGGAAGAGAGGATCAGTACTTCAATCACTGCAGAGACACTGGGTTTATCACACAACTTGGTTTTATTGGTAAATGTAAAGTTTATTTATCTCATTTCATCAGTTTATAAAGGTTAACAAAGAAAGAGGGAATCATTTCACCTGCAGAGAAATATATAGCTTATTTGTCTCTGTGCACCAAATTCAAACAAACAAACATTAAAATAAACTTGGTTAAATACTGATTATTAAGAAGTGAGAGGAAAACCTAACCTCACCTAACCCTAACCCTAACTGACAAATCATTTCAAACTAAACAATCAGTTAATTCAATCTGTACAGTCTGAACTGTTTTGATCTGGTCTGATACATGAACAGTTATTGTTTCTGCTGTTTATTTAACATCATGTTCACTGTCTGCATTAGCTCTGTTATTTGAGGTTGACGTGAGGTTTTGTTCTCAAAAACAACACACCTTCTGTCACACTGTTTAACTATCTTCTTGAGTTCAGGCTGGCAGTCATGCAAAAAATCCTTCAAGCTCATTTTATCACGCTGCAGATCTTCCCCACGGGTAAACAGGATGATTGTTTGTTCTTTAGCATTTTGACCAAAAGCTGCTTCAACCTTTCTAAGTATGTTTCTCTCACCATCTGTGAATCTGCTAACATGCATCACAAGTAAGTAAACACAAGGATCTGACTGACAGAGCTGTTTGCACTGAGTCACATGTTGATTCCTAACTGATGATTCGATTTCATCATCAAAGATGTCTGGAGTATCAATGACACGAACACGTGTAACATCCATCTCAGTTTCTGCTGCCTGACACTTTGTGGTGACCGGCATTGAACTGGCTTTTGACATAAACTGTCTCTTTCCGAGGATTGTGTTTCCACTCGCACTCTTTCCAGTCCCGGACATTCCCAGCAGAACAAGATTCACTTTGTTGACAGAGTGATTTTCTGCATTGGTTTAAAACAAAAAGATTAAGTTTGTAATAATAATTCACAATTGTTCAGACACATCTTAAAAAACACTGGTCTCACCTTTTGAACTGTTCTTGTCATCAGTGGAGGGCCATGACAAAGATTTCCAAACTGAATAAAAAGGCCAAATAAGAGTTTATGTGAGTTGATATAAAAGCTTTTGTCTATTAAATTAATTAACCTTCATTAAACATACATGCCCAGGAAGGCTGTGGCTTCTCTGCCACTGTTTGCTCAGCAGGCCTTTAATGCAGAGGAAGAATTATATTAACTAAGGAGGAAGCTGTTTGTATAAGTTCATCTTTGTTGAAATATATATTGTTACTAATAACAACAACAACAACAATAATTTGTACACAAGGTTAGATATGATGCTAAATCTACATCAACTTTTTCAAATCTTTAATTTTTCACCCTTTTTACCTTTTGCTTGATGGCATCAGATTTCTGTTTTCAGCATTTTTTTTCAGTGTCTTGAATAAATCGTCCATGGTGTGGGATTTTAATGCGTAAGATTCAGGTTTACATCCTAATGGCAACACAACTCTGAACATGTCTTTGGGTTTTCCAGTTGACTTGTGCAAGTCTTCTATGTACTGCCTCATGTTTTCTGCTGAAAACCCATCCTCTACCAACAACACACACATGTCAAGGTTTCGTTCTGAACACAATAATGTTATTTTCTCACTTGCTTCATGCAAATTTGAAGTTGTGACCACATATGTTTCATTTTCATATGGCTCATTTATCACATCATTACTTCCCTGTGCAAATGCATCTCTCTTCAGGATGAGAGATATGAGACTTTTCTTCAAATAATCTTCAGTCCCCAAAATAACAATTGAAATTTTCTTTTCTGTGAGAAAAAAACAATATAATTTATATCACACACATATAATGAAAAACAATAAGATTATTTTTGTAATAATAATTCACAGCTGTTCAAACACAGGACAACACTCTTCTTTTCTGTGAGAAACGCACACACACACACAATAGAGTTTATATCATACACATATAATACGATAAAATCGTATATACTCAAATTTGCCTTGAGTTTTCTTTCACTCTGACAGTGCTGTCTTACTACTACAAAACAGTCAGAATATAAACAACAATCATGCTGTATAGAAAGTTATCAAACTTACTGTCAGACATTGTCCTCAGATCCAGAGCAGTAAACAGGGGACAAGCTGTGTGTTATCTGCAGGAATCGCTGATCTACATGTGAATTATATATACCTGTTATGCAAATGTTATGGGGTGTGTCATCTGTGAAGGTATAAATAAATGTATTAAGTGTTTCATTGTTACATTCATTGATAACTGTGTCAAGACAACGTCATTGATAAACGATGGGTTCAGATCAATCTACAGGTCAGACTTAATTTTAATTGTTTTATTTTATCTACTGTTTGTAAGTCATTTGCTCTAAAATTTCTTTCTAAAAATCTTTATATTCACTTAATTATTTATACATGAAGCCAAAGATAAACTCTTTCAGGAACACGTACTGATTTGATTTGCAGGTACTGATAGTTCTGCAGGTCCTGATTTGAGAATTGTGATGATTGGAAAAACTGGCGTGGGCAAGAGTGCTGTTGGAAACACCATTCTGGGAAAGAATCACTTCAGATCCCGTTCTTGCTCTGGGTCAGTGACTGAATTATGTAAAAGAGGTGACACTTACTGGGGTAACAGAATGGTTAGTGTGGTAGACACACCAGGGATCCTGGACACTTCAAAATCACCAGAGGACATCAAAAGAGAAATTGTGAGATGTATCAAAGTCTCGAGTCCTGGTCCTCATGTGTTCCTGCTGGTCATCCAAGTTGGTCGATTCACCACTGAAGAGAAAAACTCAGTGGAAGGCCTGCAAGAGCTGTTTGGTTCAAAAGCAAATCAGCACATGATCGTGCTGTTTACCCGTGGTGGTGATCTCGATGGCACCATACAAGAGTATGTACGTGAGGGCAGCAAAGACCTCCGACGAGTCATCCAGAGCTGTGGAAACAGGTTCCACGTCTTTGAAAACAACAAAAATGACAGAAACCAAGTGGTGGAGCTGATCAAGATGATTGACAACATGGTTGCTGGAAATGGGGGGGAGTGCTACACAGATGCAATGTATCAAGAAGTTCAGGCTGCTGCAAAAAAACAAAACGTGAAAGCAGAGGACTTGGACAATGAGAAGCTCACATTCATTGCTGAATTGATGGAACGTATTATCAAGTTCCGTGAAATACTTGAAAAACCGTAAAAGACACAGTGTGAAACCATAATCAATGATTATGACACCTAATCAATAATCAGGGAAAATAGGACAGCTTCTGTAGGCTGGATGTTTTGACTGAAGAAAAAATAACATAATATACTATCATGAATCCTTTCGAATAATACATCAGTCAAGAAAAATCCTTGTAAACTGTATGATGATGAAAAAGAGAATTAAGGAAATGACGAAGACTGTAAAGTGACTACTGTTTGTATGTTTTTGTGGGATGAATAATATACATTTACACTGTATACATGGTTTGGTGTTTGAGTTTTTATTGTACTTTGAAATTGAACATAGTTTGATTAAGCATGAAATGGCATGAAAAATAATAATAAAAACTGAATGAAATAAAAGAATCGGAGCCCGAAGTGTTTATTGTAGCTCACAGGCATCTGTATCTAGTGGGTATATTGTAGACTGTCAAAAATAAATACAGTAGAATTCATTTATTAGTATTTACACTGAACTTGTGGGATTCAGATAAATAAAATAAGAATAAAAAAAGAACAAGATAAATACATTTTCTTTTCTCATATCAAATAAAGATGACATTTTAAAATAAAGTGCATTACAAAAAGATTTCGATTGTGCTCATCCACTGGCTCCCCCCAGGGGTGTGTCTTGTCCCCCCTGCTCTACATTTTATACACCAATGACTGCCTTATCCTCTACGAAAATAGATACATTATTAAGTTTGTGGATGACTGACAAAGGTTGTGAAGGTGGCCAGCAAGATAGTGGGAGTGGAGTTTAGCAGTCTTGCAGAATTTTATAACAAGGTGGTGTTAAACAAAGCAAATAACATTTATCAAGACAAAAGTCATCCCCTGCATGGAGAGTATACGCTTTTACCATTTGGCAGGTGCTTCAGCACTCCCATAGCTTTTAAACAGTGATACAAAAATGCCTTTATCCCTCTTTCCATCCAGGCACTGAATGCACTTTACAGAGAGAGATAGTCCTTGTCCATCCTAGTCCCCCCGTCCCCGGCTTGGACGTATTTATTAGTTTTTTCTTTTATAAAATTCATGTTTTTAACTGAAATTAATTAATTAATTTTGTTGTTGTGTTTAATCTGTTTTGTGAAGTTATGTAACATTGGTGGTAAATGCGCAGCACCATTAATTTTTCAAATTGAGTGTCTCATTCCATCATTGTTAAGTTGTAGCCACGAATATATATTTTCTGCGCCAGTTGCCCTGACACTTGTGTTTGGACACCCGCTTCATCTTAGTAATGTTACTGTTAGCTGTTGGAGGATCCTGAGGATAAACATTATTGATGTTGACATCACTGCCGCTGATGTTTGTATCCTTTTGGGAAGTCAGACTGTATGATCCAGCCATCCTGCATTAAGCACCAGTGCAAACGCTGGCTGAACATTAATATACATCGCAGTAAATGTGTGAATTTCCTGCATTATAAGGGTTAGATTTGACAGATTCAATTAAACTATGTGCAATACCTGCAGTAAAATTCAGGCCCTGGTATTGTGCCCAAAGGTTACACCCAGCAACATAGCGTGAGAAACAACTGAAATACGACTTCTTGATGTGAGATGATACAACGAAAGATTATGAGAATGAAACTAAGATTAAAAAAAGATTCAACATTTTTGCATCTATTGTGAACTGTCTCTATCAGTCGATCATCTCCGAAGCGAGCCCAGGACAAACAGCAACAAGTATAGTGAGAGGGATGCTTCACAATGATAACAGCCACACTAGCGGCACTAAGATTGCAGATAAGATAAGATAGATAATGTTGAAGCTTCAGAAGGCAAAATATCCTCTTTGTGTTTCCCCGGACAGTGTTTCCCTGTTGAGCTGTGGTGGAAGTAAAGTAACAAAAAGAGGGACCTTTATACCGTCTATTTTTGATCCATAGCACTCATTATGAGGTAAATGTCAAAATTGGCCAGGAATGCCTTTGGTAACCTGAGTCTGAAATGGTTTACGATGATTTGAGTATGAAAGGGTTAAGACGTGTATTTAATTAGCATTTTTTTTATGAGAACAGTCTAAGCAGAAAGGAAAATATAATAAGCAACTTGTGAGATTTTATGAACAAATGAACTCATAAAATAAAAAAGTGCTGAACTGCAATTTAGGTGGTCAAAGTGCAGATAAAGATATTAAAAACAAGTAAATAGATACACAAATGTGCTTCTTCCCTCCCCAAGCTAGCAACTGCCGCTTTATGACCTTGAAAGTAACACATTTATCAAACCTTAGTTGATCATCAATTTCAATTCCTAAGTATTTATAGATGTTGACGTCCAGGAAGTTGTCTGAGCACCATTTAATAAAGTTTCATACTTCTTCCTCGAAACCAGCCAGTGATGTATTTTTCAGGTTTTAGGTACCCCACCAGGGTGGTGTCATCTACATACTTAAAATAGATATGGGTGGGGACGAGAGCGCAACACTCGTTGATATAGGCAAGGCAAGGCAAGGCAAGTTTATTTGTATAATTCATACACTGGGCACTTTTTTTTTTTTTTTAAACACCTCACTTGCTCTGTTCTTGAGCAGAGAAATGATCTATTGATAGAAGTTAAAAGAAAAAAGAAAACAAGTAAATAAATAAGTAAAAATTGGAATAAGAACAGATAAGGTTTAAAGTAATAATAAAAAATAAAACAAAATAGGAGCAAAAAAACCCAGCAAGTAGGTATTAAATTTAAGAAAACGCGACAGTAAACAATAAAGTTTTTAGCCCTGATATAAAAGAGTTTGAGCAGACCTCAAATCTACATTAAGTTTGTTCCACAGATGAGGAGCATACTAACTAAATGCTGCCTCACTTTGTCCGATTCTTGTTCTTGGGACACACAACAGCCCGGTTCCAGATGATATAGAGTGTATACAGTGTGGGAGACAAGACGTAGCCCTGTGGGGCCCCAGTGTCCATAGACTTGGAGGGAGAGATAGCTGAATTAAATCTGACCTGTTGGGTCAGATCAAGGAGAAAATTATTAATCCATAGGGTAAGCCTTGGGTTAACGCCAAGATACACCAGTTCGCCCACTGGCAGGTGACGTTGTATAATCAATCAATCAATCAATCTTTATCTATATAGCACCAAATCACAACAAACGTCATCTCAAGGCACTTTACACATGGAGCAGGTCTAAACCGTACTTTTCAAGTTTAATTTTAAAGAGACCCAACATTCCCACATGAGCAGCACTTGGCGACAGTGGCAAGAAAAAACTTGCTTTTAACAGGAAGAAACCTCAGACAGAAACAGGATCAAAGTGGGCGGCCATCTGCCTCGACCAGTTGGGGTAGAGAGGAGAGAGAGGAAGGATAGGAGAGAGAGAGAAGGATAGGAGAGAGAGAGAAGCACAATGAAAATAAACATTGAAGCTAGAAGGTCCACGACTGGAATCTGTCATCCAGACGTCTACAGGCCAAGATTACCTGTGAGATGAGAAAGCACAGACAACTCAGGGGAAGAAGTTTACGTTATTGAACGTATTAATAGTACATGAATGTTAATAGATATAGATGGATGGATAGAGAGAAAGAGGGAGGAGCAGAGAGGAGCTCAGTGCATCATGGGAGTCCCCCGGCAGTCTAAGCCTATAGCAGCATAAACTAGGAGCTGGAGCCCTAACTCAGGGCGGCTGTGGCTCAGGAGATAGCGGTTGTCCTCCAATTGGAAGATTGGCGGTTCGATTCCCAGCTCCTCCAGTCCACATGTCGATGTGTCCTTGGGCAAGACACTTAACCCCAAATTGCTCCTGTTGCTGTGCCTGATCAGTAAGAGCTTTGAAAGTGAGGAGAAGGATTTTAAATTCTATTCTAGATTTTACGGGAAGCCAATGCAGTGAAGCTAAAATGGAGTAATATCTCTTTCTAGTTTTTGTCAGAACGCGTGCAGCTGCATTCTGGACCAGCTGGAGAGTCTTTAGAGACTTGTTAGGACAGCCTGATAATAATGAATTACAATAACAAGCCTAGAAGTAACAAATGCATGGATTAGTTTTTCAGCAGCATTTTGAGACAGAATGTGTCTGATTTTTGTAATATTATGCAGATGAAAAAAAGACCTTGAAATTTGTTTTATGTGGGAATTGAAGGACAAATCCTGATCAAATATAACTCTTAGATTCCTTACAACGGTGCTGGAGGCCAGAGTGATGGCATCCAGAGTAGTTATATCATTAGATAATGTGTTGCTAAGGTGTTTTGGGCCAAGGACAATGACAGTTTTTTCATGTATGATGTTGAATGCACTGCTGAAGTCAATGAAAACTATCTTCACAAAGTTGTGAGGTTCTTTTAAGTGCTCATATATACTGTTAGTCATTGTCAGCAATGCATCCTCAACCCCCCCGCTCTGGCTGGTATGCAAACTGGTATGGATCTAGAGATGATGATACTTCAGTGAGTAAATGTTTTAACATTATCTTTTCTAAGCACTTCATGTCAAGTGTAAAACACTTAAGTATAATATAGTTCAGAGAATATAACTACTTAACTTGATAATACTATATAACTTCTAATTACTATATAATATAGTTTAGGGAATATCTTAACTATATAATATACACTCACTGGCCTCTTTATTAGGTACACCGGTTTAATCTAATTCAATCCAATTATTTAATTGTTATATGTATATTAATCAATTTTGTTGACAAGGAGGTAATAATTCTACATTATGTTTATTGTCAAGGGATGGAGGTGCATTAGGGTACATTATATTGAAAGGTGTTCCTAATATGTTGCCCACCCCATTAACATGCATGAGGAGGGCAAAATATTAGGAACACCAGACAATATAATGCACTAGAATTATCACTTTTCTGACAATGTTAACAAAAACTGGAAATGTATAAACTTCATAAAAGTAGAATTTATAGCAGAGCTGTTGTATTGGATTGAATCAGATTGTACAGGTGTTTCTAATGAAGTGGACGGTGACTTAAGTAGTTATATTCTATTAACTAAAGTATATACTAAATAACTAATTACTATATAATGTAGTTCAGAGAATACCTCAAATTGAAGGAGAGCGACAAAATGCAATCTGCGGTAAGAATAGGACACAGTTAGACCTATAGTCCCTTTCAACAAAGTAAAATAACCCCTATGTGAACCATTTAAGGGGGTAATTCTCCTGGATTTTATAAAATGAAAAGTTTTTTGTGTGGTGTGTATATGCTGGGATACTTCACTAAAAAACAAAAACAACGAGTTATTTTAAAAAGTGGAGACAGTAAAAGCAATGTTACATTTATTAAGAATAACTGACAGAGCTTATAACTTAATAACAAGCTATTTTCTACGGCATACAGAAAATACCTTACTTAGGTATTGTGCCCAAAGGTTACATACAGCAACATTACGTGAGAGACAACTGAGAGCAACTTCTTCACATGAGATGTTACCACGTATAAAAGATTATAAAAATGAAACTAAGATTTAAAAAAAGATAAGACTGATTTCTGTCAGATGACAGTAAAGCTAAAAATGTTTGTACTTTCATGTTAGACACAACTAATTGTCCAGTCACTCTACAACATTTTTGCATTTACTGTGCACTGTCTATAATCAGCTGAAGAAATCAGCCCAGGACAAACAACAACAAGTATAGTGAGAGGGATGTTTCACAATGAAAACAAGACTAAATGCCAACAGCCACACTAGTAGCACTAAGATTGTAGATAAGATGAACAATGTTGAGGCTTCAGAAGGCTAAATGTCCTCTTTATGTTTCCCTGTTGAGCTGTGGTGGAAGCTATTTTTGATGCATAGCTATCATTATGAGGTAAATGTCAAAACTGACCAGGGGTCCTCTGGTAACCTGAATTAAAATAGTTTATGATGATTTGAGAATGAAAGGGTTAAGAGATGTTCATCACATTGCAGGTTTCTGTATGCGTGTAATATACACTCACTGGCCTCTTTATTAGGTACACCTGTTTAATCAAATTCAATCAAATTATTTAATTGTTATATGTAAATTAATCAGTTTTTGTTGACAAGGGATGGGGGTGTATTAGGGTACATCATATTGAAAGGTGTTCCTAATATTTTGCTCACCCAATTAACATGCATGAGGAGGGCAACATTTTAGGAACACCAGTCAATATAATGCACTACAATTATCATTTTTCTGACAATGTTAACAAAAACTGGAAATGTATAAACTTCATTAACATAGAATTTATAGCAGAGCTGTTGTATTGGATTGAATTAGATTGTACAGGTGTTCCTAATGAAGTGGACAGTGACTGTAGTTAAGAGAATATAACTACTTAAGTATATACTAAATAACTAAATAATATATAATATAGTTCAGAGAATACCTCAAATTGAGGGAGAGCGACAAAATGCAATCTGTGGTTTACGAGTTATTTAAAAAAGTGGAGACAGTTAAAGCAATGTTACATTTACTGAGCTTATAACTTAATAAAAAGCTATTTTCTATGGCATACAGAAAATACCTTATCAATCAATCAATCAATCAATCTTTATTTGTATAGCGCCAAATCACAACAAAGTTATCTCAAGGCACTTTACACATAGAGCAGGTTCTAAACCGAACTCTTCAAGTTTTAATTTTAAAGAGACCCAACATTCCCACATGAGCAAGCACTTAGTGACAATGGCAAGAAAAAACTCCCTTTTAACAGGAAGAAACCTCAGGCAGAACCAGGCTCAAAGTGGGCGACCATCTGCCTCGACCGGTTGGGGTAGAGGGGAGAGAGAGGAAGAATAGGAGAGAGAGAGAAGCACATAGTTCATAAACATTGAAGCTAGAAGGTCCGGGACTGGAATCTGTCATCCGGACGTCTACAGGCCCAGATTGCCTGTGAGATGAGAAAGCACAGACAACTCCGGGGAAGAAGTGTAGGTTACTGAATGCATTAATAGTACATGAATGTTATTGGATATAGATGGATGGATAGAGAGAGAGAGAGGAGGAGAGAGGAGCTCAGTGCATCATGGAGGTAGGAGTCCCCCGGCAGTCTAAGCCTATAGCAGCATAAACTAGGAGCTTGCTAACTATAAGCTCTATCAAAAAGGAAAGTTTTAAGCCTACTCTTAAAAGTAGAGAGGGTGTCTGCCCTCTGGACCGAATCTGGGAGATGGTTCCACAGGAGAGGAGCCTGATAACTGAAGGCTCTGCCTCCCATTCTACTTTTAGAGATACTAGGTACCACAAGTAGGCCTGCGCCTGGGAGCGCAGTGTTCTGGTAGGTACATAGGGTACTATAAGCTCTTTAAGGTATGATGGAGCCTGACCATTAAGAGCTTTAAAAGTGAGGAGAAGGATTTTAAATTCTATTCTTGATTTTATGGGAAGCCAATGCAGTGAAGCTAAAATAGGAGTAATGTGATCTCTCTTTCTAGTTTTTGTCAGAACGCGTGCAGCTGCATTCTGGACCAGTTGGAGAGTCTTTAGAGACTTGTTAGGGCAGCCTGATAATAATGAATTACAATAATCCAGCCTAGAAGTAACAAATGCATGGATTAGTTTTTCAGCATCATTTTGAGACAGAATATGTCTGATTTTTGAAATGTTACGCAGATGAAAATAGGCAGACCTTGAAATTTGTTTTATGTGGGAATTAAAGGACAGATCCTGGTCAAATATAACTCCTAGGTTCCTTACAGTAGTACTGGAGGCCAAAGTAATGCCATCCAGAGTAGTTATATCATTGGATAATGTGTTTCTAAGGTGTTTAGGGCCAAGCACAATAACTTCAGTTTTTTTCTGAGTTTAACAGCAGGAAGTTACAGGTCATCCAGGCCTTTATGTCCTTGATGCATGTTTGTAGTTTAGTTAACTGGTTGATTTCATTAGGCTTTATTGATAGATATAATTGAGTGTCATCTGCATAACAATGAAAATGTATTGAGTGTTTCCGAATAATATTTCCTAAAGGAAGCATATATAAGGAGAATAGTATTGGTCCAAGCACTGAACCCTGAGGAACACCGTGTTTTACTTTTGTTTGCATAGAGGATTTATCATTGACATTTACAAACTGAAATCTATCTGACAGATAGGATTTAAACCAATTTAATGCTGTTCCTTTAATACCAATTAAATGTTCAAGTCTCTTTAACAGGATTTGATGATCAATAGTATCTAAGGCAGCACTAAGATCTAACAGGACGAGGACAGAGAGAAGTCCATTGTCTGATGAAGTTAAGAGGTCATTTGTAACTTTTACCAGTGCAGTTTCTGTGCTATGATGAGCTCTAAATCCAGACTGAAAATCCTCAAATAAGCTATTATTATTTAGAAAGTTACACAGCTGATTAACAACTGCTTTCTCGAGGATCTTAGAGAGAAAGGGGAGGTTCGATATGGGCCTATAGTTGGCTAGAACCTCTGAATCAAGAGTTGGCTTCTTAAGAAGTGGTTTAATGACAGCTACTTTAAAAGACTGTGGTACATATCCTGTCACTAAAGACAGATTGATCATATTTAATAAGGAAGTACTAACAGAGGGAAAGACTTCCTTAAGCAGCCTAGTTGGAATCGGGTCTAAAAGACAGGTTGATGGTTTAGAGGAAGTGATCATTGAGGTTAATTCTATAAGGTCGACTGGAGAGAAACAGTCTAAATAAATATCAGGTTTAACAGCAGTTTCTGAGTTTCCTATGTTAGAGGATGAATCAGTGCTTATTGAGGGCAAGAGGTGATTAATTGTATCCCTAATAGTTAAGATTTTGTCATTAAAGAAACTCATGAAGTCATCACTACTGAGAGTTAAAGGAATACATGGATCAGTAGTGTTATGACTCTTTGTCAGTTTAGCCAAAGTACTGAAAAGAAACCTTGGACTATTTTTATTCTCCTCTATTAGTGATGAGTAGTAGGCAGCTCTGGTGTTACGGAGGGCCTTCTTATATGTTTTAAGTCTGTCTTGCCAGGTTAGGTGAGATTCTTCTGATTTAGTGGAGCGCCATATTCTTTCTAGGTATTCTTTCTTACTTAGGTATTTTGCCCAAAGGTTACATACAGCAACATTACGTGAGAGACAACTGATAACAACTTCTTCACATGAGATGTTACCACGTATAAAATATTATAAAAATGAAACTAAGATTTAAAAAAAGATGAGAATGATTCCTGTCAGATGACAGTAAAGATAAAAATGTTTGTACTTGCATGTTAGACACAACTAATTGTCCAGTCACTCTACAACATTTTTGCCTTCACTGTGCACTGTCTCTATCAGCTGATTGTCTGCGAAGCGAGTCCAGGACAAACAACAACAGGTATAGTGAGAGGGATGCTTCATAATGAAAACAAGACTAAATGTCAACAGCCACACTAGTAGCACTAAGATTGCAGATAAGATGAACAATGTTGAGGCTTCAGAAGGCAAAATCTCCTCTTTATGTTTCCCTGTTGAGCTGTGGTGGAAGCTATTTTTGATCCATAGCTATCATTATAAGGTAAATGTCAAAACTGACCAGGGGTCCTCTGGTAACCTGAATTAAAATAGTTTATGATGATTTGAGAATGAAAGGGTTAAGAGATGTTCATCACAGTGCAGTTTTTTGTATGCGTGTAATATACACTCACTGGCCTCTTTATTAGGTACACCTGTTTAATCAAATTCAATCCAATTATTGAATTGTTATATGTAAATTAATCAGTTTTTGTTGACAAGGGATGGGGGTGTATTAGGGTACATCATATTGAAAGGTGTTCCTAATATTTTGCTCACCCAATTAACATGCATGAGGAGGGCAACATTTTAGGAACACCAGTCAATATAATGCACTACAATTATCATTTTTCTGACAATGTTAACAAAAACTGGAAATGTATAAACTTCATAAAAGTAGAATTTATAGCAGAGCTGTTGTATTGGATTGAATTATATTACACATGTGTTCCTAATGAAGTGGACGGTGACTTTAGTTAATAGAATATAACTACTTAAGTATATACTAAATAACTAATTATTATATAATATAGTTCAGAGAATACCTCAAATTGAGGGAGAGCGACAAAATGCAATCTGCGGTAAGAATAGGACACAGTTAGACCTATAGTCCCTTTCAACAAAGTAAAATAACCCATATGTGAAGCATTTAAGGGGGTAATTCTCCTGGATTTTATAAAATGAATTTCAGGCCCTGTATATTGGGAATATTGTTGTTTAAGTTTTTTGTGTGGTGTGTTTATGCTGGGATACTTCATTTAAAAAAAAAGAGTTATTTAAAAAAGTAGAGACAGTAAAAGCAATGTTACATTTATTAAGAATAACTGACAGAGCTTATAACTTAATAACAAGCTATTTTCTACGGCATACAGAAAATACCTTACTTAGGTATTTTGCCCAAAGGTTACATACAGCAACATTACGTGAGAGACAACTGAGAGCAACTTCTTCACATGAGATGTTACCACGTATAAAAGATTATAAAAATGAAACTAAGATTTAAAAAAAGATAAGACTGATTTCTGTCAGATGACAGTAAAGCTAAAAATGTTTGTACTTTCATGTTAGACACAACTAATTGTCCAGTCACTCTACAACATTTTTGCATTTACTGTGCACTGTCTATAATCAGCTGAAGAAATCAGTCCAGGACAAACAACAACAGGTATAGTGAGAGGGATGTTTCACAATGAAAACAAGACTAAATGTCAACAGCCACACTAGTAGCACTAAGATTGCAGATAAGATGAGACGGACGGACGGCTTCGGAAGTCAAACTTTCCTCTTTATGTTCCCCTGTTGAGCTGTGGTGGAAGTAAAGTGACAAAAAATGTCTTTTCCATAGCTATAATTATGAGGTAAATGTCAATACTGCCTGAATTAAAATGGTTTATGATGATTTGAGTATGTAAGGGTTAAGAGATGTTCATTACATTGGGTTTTTTTGTGTGGGAATGGTGTAAACAGAAAGGAAAATATATTAAGCAACTTATGAGATTTTATGAGCAAATGAGCTCATAAAATGAAAAAGTGCTAAACTGTAATGCACAAAATGTTATAGGTTTGCTATATTATACGTGTTATATGTATTTACAACGCTTTCAGCTAGTTATACTGAAAACAGATTTCTTTCTTTGTTGCTCAAGGTCATAGCTGGCTAGTGAAGTAGCATAAGCACACTCTTTCTACAAGCTGGTAATGTTTAAAGTCATCATCTTAGCTTGGCATATTAGCAGTCTAACATTTGTTTACATGCCAGTTAGCACTAAACTCAGCTGAGGTGGATTTTTTCTGAGCAGGTTCCACTTCAGATTATGTACACTTACATTGTAGCTAGCAGCCCATGTTGGTATGGCTTCAAGTTAATATCACTGTAAACTTGTCTTGTATATGCTAAGAGATTCTGCAGCAGCCTTGTAGAGTGCAGGAGAAAGCGCTCCTGTAACCTACTAACGCAGGGGTGTTTAACTAATTTTCACTCAGGGCCACATCAGCATTATGGTTGTCCTCAAAAGGCCAGTTGTAATTGTAAGACTGTATAAAGTACTCCTTAACATATTGTTGACTAATGGGGACTGAGGGATGGGTTCAGAGGGAAATTATATATATATATATATATATATATATATATATATATATATATATATATATATATATATATATATATATATATATATATATATATATATATATATATATATATATATATATATATATATATATATATATATATATATACACTATTGAAATTATTGTTGTTTATGTTTTTTGTTTATATTGGGATACTTAGTTTGAGCATAGTCTAGAAAATAAAATAAAGAGTTATTAAAAAAGTGGAGACAGTTAAAGCATTGTACATTTTACTAAGAAAAACTGACAGAATTTATAGTCAATAACAAACTATTTTATGCCACGCACAGAAAATACTGAAAACTTTCATCAATAAGGATTGTTGATAATAAAGACTCAGGCAGCTGGATTCCTTCTCTCACACTGAAGATATGAAAATGTCACGTGTGGAAAGCGGAGCATGTGGACCCAAATGCAAGAAACTACAAACCGGGCTGATAAAAGCTGAACAAAATAACTTTACTCTAGAACTGAGCAAAAAGCAGATGCAGGACAAGTCAAGATCAGGACAAGTAGAGTAAAACAAGAAAAAAAGCAGGCAAAAATCTAACAGAGAATCCAACAATGAAAGAACAGAAAATGAATACTTAAATACACAAGATGTGATTACAAACAGGACACAGGTGAGTTAAACAAGACACAGGGGAAGCACAGGAGGAAATCAACAAGGGCAGGAAAACACAGGAACTACAATGAATGGTCTCACTAAGGTGAGTAGCACCATCTTGTGGTGAGAACTGGAAAACACCAGATCAATTCCATAATAGATTTCCAGTGAATAAACAAACACTGTACTCAAAAATAAATAAGTAAACCTAATAAATAATAAAAAGTGACAAGCAGTTTTTATAGAGTAAAAGGTTCAACAATATTAAAGAGTGAATTAAATATTACGACTCACAAATAAGAACAATAACACTGCAAATTAAATCAAACGTTGGTTGTGAACAGAATTATAATAATATAATAATTATATAGAATTACTTAATTAATCAAGTCAGGCTGAAAAAATATATGATATTTTTGAAGAGGTTGGGTCACAATATATGTATAGTAATAATTTATCGTGTTATCATGTTGTATACCCACAATTACAACAAAGCTACTTGCTGTATTTGAGGCAATATGCTGAAATGATATTTTGTTAGAACCCAACGTCGAACATATTCAAATCAAGCACAGTTATGGCCCTGAATCCTATGTTACAGCAAACTTAACAAGAAGTCAAAGGTCCTTAGTAACACAGTTGAGAACAGGAACCCTTCCCTTAAACCTTGAAGTTGGCAGATTTAAAAATATTCAAGAGGATGACCGGTTATGTGAATTGTGTGAACTTGGAGAAGTTGAAAATGAGTCACATCTTCTTCTGTATTCTCCTTTTTATGATGAGTTAAGAACACCATTATTTAATGAAATGTCTGTTCAAAAACCAGAGATGTTTTGGTGCTCTGATGATGACTTAATGGGATGGTTGTTTAATTTTAATGTTTATAAGTTGGCTACTTTTGTCTCTAAAGCTTAGAAAAAATGTCAGGGGGGTTTATTTGTTTAGCAATACCTGTATCTGGTATCTGGTCTGTGCGTATCTGGTGTGTGTGGCGCCTTGTAAGCCTGTTTGGGCTGGGCACTTTGGACCTGAGAGGGAGTCAGCAGAAGAGATGCAAAACAAAAGAGACAAGGCTCGTTTTGTCATAGACACGGTGAGTAAGAAAGGTGAAGCTGCAAGTTCAGAGATGATTAAGTTTCTCTGTAAGGTCAACCCTTTCCTCTGTGAACATCAACTACGTAGTTTCAGTTCAGTTAGGGCCCCCCCCCCCCCCTTTTAGTGAAACTGCCACAATGACATTAGCATTTAATTTGACTCAATATCTGGTAAATGTAAGAAGGTTACAAATGCATCAGTGTGTGTACAAAATCAATGAAGATTTAACTGTAACTTTCTTATACCAAATACAAACAACTATAAACAAAGGGAGTTAAACAATAGAGTGTAGAGTCTGTTACATTTATGGGAGTTACGCTTATAAATATTTATGAACTTATTTATTTTAATTTTCACCTTCATCTGTTTTACGTTCGGGTTAGTGCTACTATATGTGATCTAATGTTTTTATTACTTTATATGAAATGTGAACATTTATATTATTATCATTGTTAAAGTGTAATATAATCCAACTCCAGCTGAAACAATAATTTTTTGTTAGTTACTTACTTACTTACTTAGTTAAGTTACTCATTGTCACAAGTGTCAGACTTGTAATACAAACGGACCCCTGCTCACATTTTCATCCAGAACAGTAAACTGAATACTCATATTTACATTTGTTTATTGTGTAGACTGAAAAAAATTTCCAAACATGTTTATGTCAAATAAAATACATTTATTTGACAGTTATTATTCTGGTTTCGTTTTTTACATTTCTTCATTCTTTTTTAGTTCAAACTAGTAAATTGCAGGTTGAATAACAGGAAGTGGTAATAAAACTTACATTGTAGAATTATAATAATATAATAATTATATAGAATTACTTAATTAATCAAGTCAGGCTGAAAAAATATATGATTTTTTTGAAGAGGTTGGGTCACAATATATGTATAGTAATAATTTATCATGTTTTATACCCACAATTACAACAAAGCTACTTGCTGTATTTGAGGCAATATGCTGAAATGATATTTTGTTAGAACCCAACGTCGAACATATTCAAATCAAGCACAGTTATGGCCCTGAATCCTATGTTACAGCAAACTTAACAAGAAGTCAAAGGTCCTTAGTAACACAGTTGAGAACAGGAACCCTTCCCTTAAACCTTGAAGTTGGCAGATTTAAAAATATTCAAGAGGATGACCGGTTATGTGAATTGTGTGAACTTGGAGAAGTTGAAAATGAGTCACATCTTCTTCTGTATTCTGCTTTTTATGATGAGTTAAGAACACCATTATTTAATGAAATGTCTGTTCAAAAACCAGAGATGTTTTGGTGCTCTGATGATGACTTAATGGGATGGTTGTTTAATTTTAATGTTTATAAGTTGGCTACTTTTGTCTCTAAAGCTTAGAAAAAATGTCAGGGGGGTTTATTTGTTTAGCAATACCTGTATCTGGTATCTGGTCTGTGCGTATCTGGTGTGTATGGCGCCTTGTAAGCCTGTTTGGGCTGGGCACTTTGGACCTGAGAGGGAGTCAGCAGAAGAGATGCAAAACAAAAGAGACAAGGCTCGTTTTGTCATAGACACGGTGAGTAAGAAAGGTGAAGCTGCGAGTTCAGAGATGATTAAGTTTCTCTGTAAGGTCAACCCTTTCCTCTGTGAACATCAACTACGTAGTTTCAGTTCAGTTAGGGCCCCCCCCCCCCCTTTTAGTGAAACTGCCACAATGACATTAGCATTTAATTTGACTCAATATCTGGTAAATGTAAGAAGGTTACAAATGCATCAGTGTGTGTACAAAATCAATGAATATTTAACTGTAACTTTCTTATACCAAATACAAACAAACTATAAACAAAGGGAGTTAAACAATAGAGTGTAGAGTCTGTTACATTTATGGGAGTTACGCTTATAAATATTTATGAACTTATTTATTTTAATTTTCACCTTCATCTGTTTTACGTTTGGGTTAGTGCTACTATATGTGATCTAATGTTTTTATTTCTTTATATGAAATGTGAACATTTATATTATTATCATTGTTAAAGTGTAATATAATCCAACTCCAGCTGAAACAATAATTTTTTGTTAGTTACTTACTTACTTACTTAGTTAAGTTACTCATTGTCACAAGTGTCAGACTTGTAATACAAACGGGCCCCTGCTCACATTTTCATCCAGAACAGTAAACTGAATACTCATATTTACATTTGTTTATTGTGTAGACTGAAAAAAATTTCCAAACATGTTTATGTCAAATAAAATAGCCTGTTTGGGCTTTGGGCAAATAAGATGATGCAGGGAACCTGTCCCTGATCCTCCACAGCAGCTGGGGATGGCTAACCAGTGCCTACAGAAACATGCTGTCAATAGATGAAATGTCTATAAGCAGCATAACGGTACTCCAGTAGTCATCCCGAGGTTTAGCCAAATACTGTAATGTCATCCTTTCACTGTCTGTAAATGCACAAAAAGCTTCTAGGCAGTATTCGGTTCACACAACCTGCATGATCCTGGTCACAGCATTTCCTCTCCTGGTCTGTAGGAATGTCCACACAGTTACTGTAAGTACACCATGGCACTCCTGACACTCCAGTGAAAGGTGAGGCACAATGTCTACACTGATGCATCATCATGGCATCGAAAATGAACCCTTGCTGAGTTCACCGGTGAGCTGCCTGTGCTCATCCAAGATCATCCCTCGAAGAAGTGTCTGTAAAAAACACATAAAGGAAAAACACAGATAAGGTTTCCTCAGCTATAAGCTTCACGATATTATGTTGGAAATATGGTAATATCAGTGCAGAATATGGACTGTGGGCTGTCCAGCGTTTTCCAACATGTCTACGACAATCATTTTAATTAAAAAAAAATTAAAATATAGATGATACTGGTCCTACATGGTATTTATATATTCATTTAGTTGTGTAGCTGATGTTTACAATGATTCACGTTACATTGTGATACGTCAAATAGACTACAGTAATGTAAAGCACAGAGCTGCTAAAAACCACTGTGTGTTGTTAATACCGTGCAGGACGGATAGGAATATAATTAAATAACGTATAAACCTCAGTCGGGTCCCTCCGGTCCCTCTGGAGGGTTTCCAGCCTCCACTTCTTCCCTTGCAGCCGCTGTGCCGGTGTTTGCTCTCCTCCCTGTCCCGCCTCACCTGGCCCTGCCTGCGGCCGCACCTCTGCCTGTCCCTCTCCCTCTAACCTCCGATACTTCACTCGACAGAGGGATAAAAAAACGTGTATCCTGATACATATATATGATGTAAGTTGTAAGCCTAAATTTGTGTTGGGATTAAGAGGGGGTCCTTGCAAAATATTTTGCGCCCTTAGGGGTCCCCGACCCCATTAAGTTTGAGAACCCCCTTCAAAAACGTTTGGAAAGGGAGGGGTGAGCGGCGGAGTGTTGCAATCTACAATTTCACCGCTAGATACCGCTAAAAACAACATAAATTACACACTGTACCTTTAAGTAAACTGTACAATACAAAGTACATGAACAGGTATTGTTTCTACCATGTATTTAACATCATGCTCACTGTCTGCATTAGCTCTGTTACTTGATGCTGACGTGAGGTTTTGTTCTCAAAAACAACACACCTTCTGTCACACTGTTGAACTATGTTCTTGAGTTCGGGATGGCAGTCATGCAAAAAATCCTCCAAGCTCATTTCTGCACGCTGCAACTCTTCTCCACGAGTAAACAGGAGGATTGTTTGTTTTTTAGCTCTACGACCAAAAGCTGCTTCAAACTTACTCAGTATGTCTCTCTCACCATCTGTGAATCTGCTCACATGCATCACAAGTAAGTAAACACAAGGATCTGACTGACAGAGCCGTCTGCACTTTGTCACATGATGGTACTTAACTGATGATTTGATGTCATCATCAAAGATGTCTGGAGTATCAATGACACGCACACATGTACCGTTTATCTCAATTTCTTCAACCTGACACTCTGTGGTGATCGGCATTGAACTGGCTTTTGACACAAACTTTCTCTTTCTGAGGATTGTGTTTCCACTCGCACTCTTTCCAGTCCCGGACATTCCCAGCAGAACAAGGTTCACTTTGTTGTCAGAGTGATTTCCTGCATTGGTGTAGAACAAAAAGATTAAGTTTGTAATAATAATACTTCTCAACTGTTCAGACTAGGGCTGTCAGTCGTTTAAAATATTTCATCATTAATCGCAAATTAATCGCACATTTTTAAATTATTTTTGTTAATGTATTTTAAAGGGATATTTTTCAAGTTTGAAATACTCTTATTAACATGGGAGTGGATACATATTCTTTCTTTATGCAAATGTATGTTTATTATTATTAAAACAATCGATTGCAATACAAATACTGCCTGCTCCATAAATCTCCTCTCAGTTATGATATCTGATAAAACTAGCTACATTCACTCACTCGTTAACACACTCACACACACACACACACACACACACACACACACACACACACACACACACACACACACAATCACACACACACACACACAAACACACACACACACACACACACACACACACACACACACACACACACACACACACACACACACACACACACACACACACACACACACACACACACACACACACACACACACAGCACAGAAGAATGTAATAAGAGCAAAATACACAGCCCTAGTTCAGACATATCTTGAAAACATTGGTCTCACCTCTTATACTATTTTTGGTGAAAGTGAAGTTCTCTTGGTTGTATCTGCCACCTGAATAAAAAGGCCAAATAACAGTTTATGTGAGTTACTATAAAAGGTTTTGTCTGGTTGAATTTATTAACCATCACTACACATACTTTCTGCAGATAAAGATGGTGGATTTTCCATCTCCATTCGAGTGTTTGGTTGTTCAGCAGACCTATAAAACAGGAGCAGAATCATGTTAACTGAGCAGGGAGATTTTTTTAGACCCAGTTTATCTTTAGTGTAATAGTGTGTTATAATAATAACAATAATAATACATTAAAATTTAGTATGTTAGGTCATCTACATCCTTCATTTTTCACCCTTACCTTTTGTTGGATGGCATGATATTTGTGTATTCAGCCAGTCTTCTGAATAAAACCTCCATGGTGTAGAAGTTGAATGAGTAAGATTCTTCAGGTTTATATCTTAACAAGCACAACTATACGGTCCTCTGGGGGGTTTCCAGTTGTCTCATTTAGTTTATATATCTGCTGCCACACTTCCTGTGTTGAAACACCATCCTCCACCACCAACAAACACATGTCAGAGTGTCATTGTGAAGAAAAAAAACTTTCTTGTGTCCTCATTTGATTAGTACAAGTTTGGGGCAAATGTGACCTTATATATGTAATTTCCATATTTCTCAATTTTCACATCCCTCCCTAGGCTAAGAGATATTAGTGTTTTCTTCAAAATAAATTCAGTCCCCTGGAAAGCAATTGAAAAAAACAACACAATAGAGTTTTTGTGTTTTTTTCAAACAGTTTTTAAATTTTTTTTTATAAATACAATAAAAAAAATTGTATGTGTTCAAATTTCCTTTCATAATCTAAAAGACTGTGCTGTGTTACTTAAAGAAAGCAATCAGGATATTAACATCAATCATGCTGTATAGAAAGTTATTATGGTCAAACTTACTGTCAGACTCCTCAGATCCAGAGCAGCACAGTACACGAGACAAGCTGTGTGTTATCTGCAGGAATCGCTGGTCTACACCTGCGTTATATAGACCTGTTGTGCAAATACTATGGGGCGTGTCAGCTGTGAAGCTACACTATAAATAAATAATGTCTTTAACAAATGTTATAGCATTCATTGACACCTGTGCAGAGACAACAGTGCTGAGAAAAGATGGCTTCAATTGCGGCAGGTGAGATTTCAAGCAATTATTTTATTTAATCTACTGTATTTACTTGAACTGTTTGAAAAACGATGTGTGGTTAGCGTGAATGGTAAATGGATTTTACTTATATATCACTTTTCTAGTCATTATGATCACTCAAAGCATTACATTACATGTCTCATTCACTAATTCACACATTCATACACTGATAGCAGGGCCTACCAAGCAGGGTGCCAACCTGCTCATCAGGAGGAAACTAACCATTCATACACATTCATACACTGTTGGCACAGGAACGGGAGCAATTTGGGGTTAAGTGTGGTTAGATTCACTAAATCATTTATACATAGGGCTAAAGATAAATTATTCAGAGAGGTTAAACAGAAGTTCTGATTTGTTTTCAGGTTCGAATCTGAGAATTGTGATGATCGGAAAAACTGGTGTGGGCAAGAGTGCTACTGGAAACACCATCCTGGGAGAGAAGCGCTTCAAATCCCGTCCCTGGTCTGAGTCAGTGACTCAGTTCTGTGAAAAACACGTGATACGCTGGGATGACAGAGAAGTTACTGTGGTAGACACACCAGGGATCCTTGAGACTTCGAAATCCCCAGAGCTCATCAGAGAAGAAATTGTGAAATGTGTCAAAGTCTCATGTCCTGGTCCTCATGTGTTCCTGCTGGTCCTCCAAGTTGGTCGATTCACCAGGGAAGAGAGAAACTCAGTGGAAGCCCTGCAAGCGCTGTTTGGTCCAGAGGCAAACAAGTACATGATCGTGCTGTTTACCCGTCGTGAAGAACTCAAAGACATAACCATACAAGAGTATGTATATGAGGGCAGCCCAGACCTCCGACGAGTCATCCAGAGCTGTGGAGACAGGTTCCATTTCTTTGACAACACCAACAAAGACAGAAACCAAATGGTGGAGCTGATCAAGAAGATTGATGACATGGTTGCTGGAAATGATGGGGCACACTACACAGATGCCATGTATGAAGAAGTTCAGGCTGTCGCAGAAAGACAAAATGTGAACCCAGACAACTTAGGCAATGACATGTTTTCATTTATGGAGGCATTGTTGACACGTGTTAATGAGTTCCTCAGAATACTTGACAGACTGACTACTGCACTGGGTATAGGGTATAGAATTTGGAACCAGAATCAATAATAAAGACAGCTTCTGAAGGCTGTGTGTAATTGAAGATTTTAAAAATTACGACAACATATTATACTGTAAACTGTACTGTTTTACATGCTTACATGCATGAAATATGGAATAGCTTAAAATATAATAAAAACTGAAAGTGAAATAAAATGTTCTGACACTGACATCTAAATATTCTATTATTTCTCAAAACCTATGTTTATTGCTGTGCATTTTTATACACCACATCAACCATCATTATGTCTTTTTAAAAGGACAAGCTATATTGTATTAAAATATCCAAAAGGCATTGAGTCAGTAGCAACTGGACCAGTTGTTTAGAAACACTAATACTAATACACTGTTCCAAATCCAATGTGTTGTTTACAGGGATATATTAACAATTCGTACTGACACTTTTTTTTCCTCATCCCATTCTTTCTTTATTTTTCTACATTCTTTAATATTTTTATTCTTTTTATGTATATATTTTGTCATATATGTGTACATCATAATAATATTTTAATACTATATATGTTATATTAAGATATATATACATGTTTAAGGGGAGGAAGGGAGGGGGGAGGAAGGGAGGGGGGGAAAAAAACGAAGGGTATTGATGTTAATTTGGTTCAAAAGTGTATCGATCATGGCAAGATTGTTTTATCATATATATTTTTGGATTTACAACAAGTGCAAGCGTTGGAAAAAAAGAACAAAGCATTTATGAGAAGAGTGGTACCTCACACCCCATGATCTGTGTTTTCCCCGAAACAAAGATGGCATGAGCTACATGCTCAGGGCGAGGTGTTAAACCACAAACAGCATAGTTAAATAACAGGAAGACAAGTAGGCGTGCACATTTGTGGTTGAGTGGTGTCTAGTGGAGGGCATGCCGCATACACAGTGGACCCCGGTTTGTGTCCCGGCCGGTGGACCTTTGCTGCATGTCAAACCCCCCTGTCTCCATACTGTCAATAAAAGTGTCTATGCCGAACCGCCCCCCCCCCCCCCAACTTTTTGAGTAACTTCCTCTTACACACATTAAAACAAATCATTTAACATTTTTAGTATAGAATCACAGAATGCTGCTTTGTCTATAAATATTTACAATGCTGTTACATTTACCTGCTTGTTAGTCCTTCATATCCTAAATAACTAGGAACCTCATCTCATGCCAGATGTTTGTTCTATCATGTTGTTATGAAAACTGGAGAAAATCACATTTACACATTAATAAGAAGAAACCCTGATTAATTTAGGAAATTATGGACATTTATTTTATCCTATTTTCCATGGTCACAATGATAGCACCTCTTATGTGCATTTATTAACGGTACTGTGAATGTGTTGTATCAAAGTATTTTTTTATGTGTATGAGTAATTTATTTCTTTTTACTTAGTGATTCTTATAGTTTGTTATTTTACATTATAAATGATTGTTGTAACCTGTTTTTTTAGTGTACAATACTGAGTTGTTTATTTTTTTGTTTTTGTGTTGTTTGTATGTCTGGATACCTTGTTTGTATATAACCTAGACTTGAATAAAAAGATGTATATTATATTATAAAAATCAAAAGAATACTGGATAGGCCTGAAGTAAAAACAATGTTACATGTTATGAAGAATAATTCACAGACCTTAATACCAATAATAACACACTATATTTTTTGCATAAAGAAAATACTGAAAACTGTCATCATGAAGCTCTGTGGATCAGACAGAAACATGCAGCTTCTCCATGGTCAGGTCTACCATACGAGCAATCCGGGCAAGTACCCAGGGTCCCTTGAGCAAAAAGAGGCCCTCAATGATGGGAGAAAAAAAAGTGTACACTTAAAGATTTTATAATTAGAACGAAGCATTTCTGACGATAGGCAAAACTCACACCTCTACACTGTGAACGTTAGAGACATGATCTGTTGTTTGTGTTTTTACAGAGACAGCAGGAGCTACGTGCTCAGGACGAGCTGTTAACCACAAAGTCAGTTTGAATAACAACTCAAGATAGAACTAACTGAACAAATGCTTGTATAGATGATACAATAAAAAGCCGTTTTTACTGTGATGTGTGAGTTTCAGGTACAGATCACTTTATTTGTACCTGTAGGTAGATTTGTTTTTGATAGAAAAATTTAATACAAGACTGAGGCAAAGACCAAGTTCAAAAGTCAAGTTACTTTTAATTCTTGCAAGAAGGAGCAAATCAAAAATACACAGCCATCACGATGGACAAAATAGAAATGCTCAGCAGGGCGGTCCTCCTGAGCCGGTTTTATACTTAACAAAAGTAACAAATCATTCTTGTAAACAATGTTATCAAGGCACCAGGTGCTGGGCTGTTTCTTCTCTGGACCCTCCCGTTCTTTCTCTCCGCGACCTTCACATTCTCTTAGTCAATACAGTTCACAAACACAGGCTTGGAAATTTACTGCTTCTTTAACCTTTTAGCTTCGTGGCCTCTACTCCACAAATGTGGAATGCAAAGTATAATGCATACACTTTTAATCATTACTATAGTCATAAAAATAGTCACACTAACCATTCTAACACATATTCTAATATAAAAGTACAATCAATGAATATAAGACATTAGTATTACTGGTTATAGGAACATAAAATGAATAAGACTTTTGTATTTTCCCATCATTCCTTCCTGTTTATACATGTTTCCACTGTATAAATCCTCCTGGAAAATAGAAAGCACACAGGGTTACTTGCAAAATGAATATAGTCACAAATAACAGTAAAAGGCATGCAATAATATGTATTTACACCCTCTTATTCAACTGCTCATTTAGGCTATGTTTTAGTAAACATTTGTCATCACCAATACCACTTCTTCTCGATTTTCAGTATGTGAATAATTATGCCATCAAGTCAGTTTTCGGTAAAGAGGTCAATGTCAGTCTCAGTGAAGTAGATGTCAGCATAGCAGGGTGAGGCATGGCGACCAGGTTTGAGCAATTCCCAAACATCATCCTCCTCATCAGAAGCTGGTCGTGCGATCTGCAGCATGTGCCCCCCCACCAGAGTATTCACTGTCTTGGATATTGGAGGTTTCAGACAAGGCAACACACAGCATGCGAAGACAGCAAATGCCATCAAAAACACTAAGACAGGTGTTACCAACTTCAGAAGTGCAGCTTTCCACCCTCCTGTTGTCAGCCATGTCCACAAATTGAATCCTCTAGCCTCCTCCATGTCGAGGGCTTTCTCACTGGCTAAAAGATCATTCAGATGTGAAACAACATGGGTCATATTATCAGAATAGTCAGGGACATATGTACAGCCATCACTTCAGATACATTCAGAGGCCGGGGAATCACAGGCACTGTATACCCAGCTGAGTGTGGCCACTGCGCACACACATACTGTAGCAGCTCTCATTGCCCCCCACCCTCCGTGTGCAGAGATGTATTGTTTTGTACCACAGATTATCCCCTCCGGCTACATTGTCATCCTGTGTGAGAGCTCTAGTCAGTCGTTTCAGTCCAGTACTGTTAGTTTGGTTCCCCCCCCCTTAAGCCCATGGTAAGATTCGTATAAAACAGTCAAGCTTGACACGGTCATCACAACTATAAGGCTCAAAGTCAGGAAAACACAAGTGGTTCCTCTCAGTCCACACAACCCTGGGAGTCTGAAAGGGTGCCATGGTCTGTTGTCTCTAGTCTGCATGGTGTTGGTGATGCAATGTTACCTTAAGGTTGCCAATCAGAACTTCAGCAGTTAGGTTTCCCCAAGAACCCTCCTCCCAGTTCCCCTTCTACTCCCCAGGACACTTTTTGGAGAACAGCCTGATTCTTCACCGGTTTGAGAGGAGCGTGCCTAGAGCAACAGCCCCCCTTTGCAGCCGGTCTTGGTCCACTGAGGAAACAGGGAAAACAGGTTAGACAGGTAATCAAGGCAAACTCTAGTCTGACAGTTCTTTCACCTTTTTACAATATGACAGGTGTATCCAGGAAGTTCTTTCAGCTATCCTTATCGCTGTTGGTGTTGAGAGGAGCACTTGGTATGGTCCCTCCCACCTTGGAGAGTGCCAGTACTTCCTCTTTATGACCCTTATGAAAGTCCAGTCACCGGGTTTCAGAAGTGGATCCTAGTCTGTTGTTTCCTGTGAAGGAGAAATGATGGAGGACGTAATAGCTTGTTTCTTTAACATTTTTGCCATATAGTCAGCTAATGTTGCCTCCATTTCACTGTCATCTCGAATAAATGGTTTCAACTCTGGCAGTGTGTAAGGTCTTCCATATAATATCTCAAATGGTGAAATCCCCCTCACCCCTGGAAGAATGTGCATGTTTAGCATAACCAAACCTAGGGATAATATCCCTTGTTAATGCTTTTGCTACTGTTAATGCATCCTGATGTTTTGTTGGGAACACTTCAATCCATTTTGAAAACATATCAATTATCACCAAACAGTATTTCTTTCCTTCACATGGTGTCAGTCCAATGAAATCCATACATATCTTTTGGAAAGGATATTGTGCTTCAGGTATTTTCCCTTGTGACGGTCTGAAATTACCCTGCGGATTATTTTTAGCACAAATAGTACATGCTGCACAAATTTTTTTAGAGTAATTTGTAAAACCGTATGTGGTAAATGCCATATTAACTATAGATACCATACTTTATGGCCTTGCTGTGCCAAGAACTGTAACAACGCTAAAGTATCAGCTTTACATTGTTTTTTTTGTCTCTGAAGTGAGCAAAATGTCATCTACGTACAATAAAATCTGACTACCCTGCGGTGGGGTAAATTTAGAAATATTGCTTTGCATGGCCTGTGAAAATATGGTTGGACTTTCACAGTAACCTTGAGGCATCCGAGTCCATGTCCATTTTTTCCCTTTAAACTGAAAACAGAACCAAAATTGACTATCTGGATGCACAGGTATTGAAAAGAAATCATTTGCTATGTCTATCACAGAAAAGTATTTTGATTTTGGTTCCAAGTCATTTAGCAGTACATGTGGATCTGGTACTATGGGGGCTCTAGGAATTACAGCTTTGTTTACTGCTTGTAAATCCTGCACCATTCTCCATCCTGTGGAAGGGGCTGCCTTCCTTACAGGAAATAGAGGAGTGTTACATGGTGAATCTGGACATGATCTGATGACCCTGATTTTAATAATGATTCAAAAATGCCCTCAATCGCTTCCTGCTTTAATGGATATTGTCTCTGATAAGGTCTATACGAGCCTTTAGGTGTTATTGATATAGGCAGTGGGTCTTTCATTAATCCTACATCAGCTGGGCCCTCAGACCATAATGTCAATGGTATTTGTTTTAGCTCCCCCTCCTCTTCCGCAGTCAGACTGAGCATGACTCATTGCTGTTTTGGCTTTTCGGTCATGTGTACGGCCTTTACTGCCTGTGTACACCAGTTTAGTTTTTTACAATAAGTTTGTAATCCTGGCGAATAGTATACATCAGGATCACCGCTTACTGGTACCCACTGTATGTTTGACATCTCAGCTTTTGTCACAAACATTCCCACATCCCCCCATCTGGCCTGCTCTGGCTTTGTTAAGGAAACATGAGGTGTTCTGCAACCCTGATACAGCTTTCTGTCTTCCTCAAGGAGAGAACACACAACCCCCATAAATCCTGTTGTATCCCAATAGAGTTTGTTGAGCTTTAGCTTGCTGTTTAGCTTTTTGAAAAAGAATCTTTCATAGTCTTTATATGGCCCTGGGATGTGGTTATTCAACATGGTGCAATGCATGTCTTGTGGGTTTTGTTTTTTGTGCTCTTGGAGAAGTTTTGTCTACAGCTAGTTTTCTCAACTCACTGGTAACAGAACTGGGCCCAGTCGTCACCAGGTCCAGACTGTACCAGTAAGTTGGTTCTAGTTGTCCCTCTAACACATTGAACCCCATCTCTCCCACCCTTACTGCTTTCATACCCCCTGCAGTTGGTATTACCCCTATTCCTAGCTCAATCATTACATCTCTTCCCAGCAGATTCACAGGGCAGAGGGATGATATCGCTATAGGAAGTGTAACCTTCCTTTTAGTTTCGGGATCTTCAATAAGAGTGGGAATTGTTAATGGTTCCGAACACATATGTCCTGTAGCTGATTTGACAAAGATCACTCTTTTTGACAGAGGTAATTTTAACTGTTCTGAAGAGATAATCACTGTTCTACAAGCGCCTGAATCCCATAAGAATCTTATGTGTTTACCTCCTACAGAGAGAGTGATTGTTGGTCTTTCCTCACAATTTAACAAAGCCTCTACTGTTTCCAAATTTAGAATGTCTTGTGTGTTTCTGCATGACCTGATTTTTCTGACGTCACAGAGTCGGCCAGTTATGCCCACTCGTCGGATCCTCCTCCTCCCTCCACCACCTCGCCCACGGGGCCGTCCTTTTTGAAGCGGCATTCTCTGGCCCAATGGCCCATTTTTCCGCAAACGAAACAGGCTCCGTCCTTTCCTCCTCCGCCTCTTTTCCCTCCTCTCCTTTGTCCCCCTTTGCCCCTCCTTCGTCTCTGCTTTATCTTTCAAAGCTTTTTCAGTATGCACAGCATATTCTTTAACACTCTTCACCGAGCCGACTGCCACCCTACCAGGTGTTGTTTTACAAACCCAGAAATGGCATTTCAATCATAGGATAAGTATCGTTAAATATCAAACATGCCGTGAGGTAGGGCGGCGACGGGGTAGAGGTTGGGGAGGCTTGGGTTCGAGAAGAGGAGCGGTGGCAGATTCGGCGGTTCCGTCTGAGTGGTAAGGAGGAGGAAGTGGACCCGGATCGATGTGTTCACGTCTGCGCCTCTGGACTGTTTCATCATCATAGTCATTCTCGGAAATATTGAAAGAACATTGTTTAGTTTTATCATCTTGGTTTTTTGTTTAACTCATTCTTTTTGGGTTATCCTCACAGTCTTTTCTTATACCCGCCACCAAATTTGCACAGCCCAAAACCTCTAACGTCTCTTTAAATTCATACTTCTTCTTCCATTTTTTTTTCAGATGACGCACACTGTTCTTATCTGTGCCATGCATAAACTTCACATCTCCCTCATACTGCCCCTCCTTATTAGAGTGGCTTGACCCCATCTAATCTTATTCCTCACTACTCTGTCTCTTCACCAAAAAAACAACGAAACAACAACAACAATTACAACGACACTACAAAAAATGACAACTACACAACAACAATTACAACGACACTATTATTGCAATAATCTATCTTTTCTTGCCCTCAGCAGCTCAAAGATTGCCCTCATCGGCACACACTTATCCTCAAGTGTTCAAAGAGAAACCGGCTAGGTAGTGTATTAGTCTTCCCACAGACTTTAAGCCCCAGTTCCTCACCGAACTGGTCTAAATCATCCCAGATGATTTTTTACACAAAAGTACCGACCTGAATTGGATCTGTGCTCAGTCTGGTTCTCTTGGATCTCGTCACTCCGCCTTTCTCTCCAGTCGACCTGGCCTCACAAGTCCAAACTGTCCTTTTTAAAAATAACAGCGGCAGAGGTCTTTTTAGTAAGGAGTGAATGTGTTGTATCAAAGTATTTTTTTATGTGTATGAGTAATTTATTTCTTTTTACTTAGTGATTCTTATAGTTTGTTATTTTACATTATAAATGATTGTTGTAACCTGTTTTTTTAGTGTACAATACTGAGTTGTTTATTTTTTTGTTTTTGTGTTGTTTGTATGTCTGGATACCTTGTTTGTATATAACCTAGACTTGAATAAAAAGATGTATATTATATTATAAAAATCAAAAGAATACTGGATAGGCCTGAAGTAAAAACAATGTTACATGTTATGAAGAATAATTCACAGACCTTAATACCAATAATAACACACTATATTTTTTGCATAAAGAAAATACTGAAAACTGTCATCATGAAGCTCTGTGGATCAGACAGAAACATGCAGCTTCTCCATGGTCAGGTCTACCATACGAGCAATCCGGGCAAGTACCCAGGGTCCCTTGAGCAAAAAGAGGCCCTCAATGATGGGAGAAAAAAAAGTGTACACTTAAAGATTTTATAATTAGAACGAAGCATTTCTGACGATAGGCAAAACTCACACCTCTACACTGTGAACGTTAGAGACATGATCTGTTGTTTGTGTTTTTACAGAGACAGCAGGAGCTACGTGCTCAGGACGAGCTGTTAACCACAAAGTCAGTTTGAATAACAACTCAAGATAGAACTAACTGAACAAATGCTTGTATAGATGATACAATAAAAAGCCGTTTTTACTGTGATGTGTGAGTTTCAGGTACAGATCACTTTATTTGTACCTGTAGGTAGATTTGTTTTTGATAGAAAAATTTAATACAAGACTGAGGCAAAGACCAAGTTCAAAAGTCAAGTTACTTTTAATTCTTGCAAGAAGGAGCAAATCAAAAATACACAGCCATCACGATGGACAAAATAGAAATGCTCAGCAGGGCGGTCCTCCTGAGCCGGTTTTATACTTAACAAAAGTAACAAATCATTCTTGTAAACAATGTTATCAAGGCACCAGGTGCTGGGCTGTTTCTTCTCTGGACCCTCCCGTTCTTTCTCTCCGCGACCTTCACATTCTCTTAGTCAATACAGTTCACAAACACAGGCTTGGAAATCTACTTCTTCTTTAACCTTTTAGCTTCGTGGCCTCTACTCCACAAATGTGGAATGCAAAGTATAATGCATACACTTTTAATTTTATTTATTTATTTTAAGTCCTTCATATCCTAAATAACTAGGAACCCCATCTCATGCCAGATGTTTGAATTGTTCTATCATGTTGTTCTGAAAACTAGAGAAAATCACATTTACACATTAATAAGAAGAAAACCTGATTATTCAAGAAAAAATGGACATATTTTATCCTATTCTTTTATGATGACAGGGATAACTATTATGTGCATTTATTAAAGAATGAGTTATATCATGTGAGTAATGTGTTTCTTTTTATTTAGTGATTCTTATGGAGTGTTATTTTACATTATAAATGGATTGTTGTAACTAGGGATGAACCAAAATGAAAATGAAAAATTCTTGGCCGAAAACCGAAACACCGAAAGAAATTATTATGCCAATTATTAGTACCATTGCATTTATGGCTATGACTGTGTACTAACCTCACTAAAATCAAGGCATTGCAATTCAAAGAATAAATCAATTACAAAAGTATGAAAATATTTATTTAGCACTGACATTACAACAATGCACAATATAAAATTAGTTAAAAATAACACTTAGTGTTACTTGGTGGAGGGGTGCGAACGGTATCGGCCTAGGGGAGGGGGGGTTGCGATCGGTGTCGGTCTAATAAGCAGCAACACAGAGCTCTAAGGACCTTTACTCTCACACGCTCTGCATTTATAGTCACACAAACACACACACCTTCTCCTGTGCTGTGCGCTTCTCCGTCTCCAAGCGGGTTCTCCACATCCATAGCAGCCCGGATCATTTCTCGTGCGCGCAGCTTTAATCCCACATCCAAGTAATGATCTTTATAACGCGGATCAAGTACAGTCGCAATCAGTGTTTTAAGTGGGCCGGCACGCACCGGTACGGAGTACCGGCACTTCTCAATTTTAGCCTCTGGCGTGCCGGGACTTTTTACGGCGTACCAGGACTTCTCATGAGCTCATAGTACCCTGTCCTGTTCTATTTCTCTCTTTGCGATTCGTGACACTCATATTCCTATGGCTATACTACATTACCCAGTGTGCACTGGTACGCACCGCACGCCTGCCCGAGTGTACAGGTGTCGTGCCAAAAAGTGATCGTCTGCCAGAATCTGATTCCTGGCCGCGGGTGCGCGCACAGCAGCCCGTTGAGGTGTAGCGCTAAACGGTCATAATATGCATATACAAATAAACTGTACGTCCGCAATTATAGCAAAGGTATGTGTCTTAGAAAGTTTAACTTTTGATACGTAATTATCACAACTGTGGCCAAAAGAAGTGTAGTTTGTAGCGAAATAAGGCATGGCAATTACGTGATAGACAAGTTTCAATGTGCTTGGTATGTCTTTGTTTAGCCCTGTCTTTGGAAATTAGACTATAATGAATGTGATTTATGGGTGTGTTCAATAAAGAAATGATCACTTTTGCAATGATCCTCGTGACTCTGCTTTGTTTTTTATCTGATCTGGGCCCTACGTAGTATTTGCTTCCAATGTTTGGATGTGTTTTGTATATCTAATATTATTGTTTATGCCTACTATTTGGAGACAAGACTATAAAAGACATGATTTATGGGAGGATTACATACGCCTATAAAATAACGAACAGTTTTCACTTACCAAAAATTGATTGAAGGCCAAATACAGTTACTGTTAGGTGATTTCTTCCTAAATATGACTTGATCTCATTCATAAGCTTCATAATATAAACACTAGAGCTCACAGGACAGCTTGGAATTCTTTTAAAGGATCATTACAACAGAAAATAAGACATTTTCACCTGCCAAAAATTGATTGTAGGCCAAATACAGTTACTGAAAGGTTATTTCTGCAATCAAATATATATTTAGGTCTAAAATAATAGACAGTCATTGTCTACTGTTTTGTTATGATGGAAACAAACACAGGAGTATGTCATTTAATTGATTTACTTGTCAACTGCATAGCTTCTCCAATTTTCTCCATGTCTGGTCTCCATCTCCAGGTGCCCCCCTGAAGGCCTCCCTTGGGCCACATGCAAGTTAAAAAGCATAATTTGTCTGGAAAGTTCAATAAAACAATTTTCTTTTTAAAAATCAGCATCATGTTCTAGTATTTGAATATATCACTTAATGATCTGCTGGAACCGACCGCCCACCGCCTAATTTACCTGGCAACAGTTCTATAAGGGGAGTACTGGCACTTATTTTTTCCACTTAAAGCACTGGTCGCAATGAAGTGCAGAGGATCCAAATAGATCTCAGTGAAACGTGTGCTCACAGACTCTAAGAGTGTACTACACTTTAGTGATGCAATTAAAGGAATAACGTCTGCTACAGATGCATCAGAGGAGCTGATCTCTTTAGTTAGCTGTTTCGGCCGTGTTGTTTCGGTGATAAAAGTATTTCGGCCGCTTTTGGGCCATTTTCGGCCGAAGATTTTCGGTGGCCGAATGTTCGGTGCATCCCTAGTTGTAACCTGTTTGGGACTGAGGGATGAGTTCAGAGGGTAGAAATATTCTGTGTACAATATACAGTTGTTGTTTTTGTTGTGTTTGTATGGCTGGAAACCTTGTTTGTATATAACCTAAAATTCAGTAAAATGAGGAATATTATATTATAAAATAAATAACAAAAACAAACTGGATAGGCCTACAGTAAAAACAATGTTACATGTTATTAAGAATATTTCACAGACCTTAATACCAACCATAATAATATGTTTTTTTTAACACATAAATAAAATACTGAAGACTTTCGCCAATAAGCTCTTTGAATCAGAAACAGGCAGCTAGATTGTGTTTCTTACACTGAAAATAAGAAATCACCCATTGTTTCAATTAATGGTGGATGTTACTAAGGGGAGTATCGCCATCTTGTGGTGACAACTAGAAAACATTTTTACAAGAATATAGATTTCCTGTACATAAACAAACACAGTACTCAAAAATATATGTTAACATAATAAATAATATATATACCGTTTTATGCAGTAAAAACTTAAACCAAAGAATAAATTAATCAGTAATATAATTTAATAACATTAATAATAATTGCAAATAAACATCGCCTGTGAACAGAGGAAGATCATAACTCTGATCAATACATGATTACGATGATCAAACCGAAAAAACATCTATCTTCTTCACCCAATCAGCACAAATCAGCACGGTGTAGTACAGAGGGCTGCAGGCTGCACTGTGATGAGGCCTACAAGACCAAGAACTGACATCAGGCTGCACTGCAGTGAATTAGATTTGTGGGAACATCCAGATTCATACAATCAATATCTCATCTTCATCCCATCACTCCACTTTAACAGGTTTTGGTGTCAGCAGAGTGCACTGGAACTTTATTCCAGTAAAACTAAAGAATTGTTATTATAAACATAAATCTAGTATATTTTACAACCCTTAACTTCTTTATCTTCACTTCCTGTGACGAACAAACCATATCCAGTCAGTGCCACAACTGGGAATGGTGACAGCCTACGCTCACACAGTAAAAGATAATGTCAGTCTGCAATGTCAAAAATCATTTACATCAGAGCCCTCTTACAATCTCCAATTATGCAACAGCTCGAACCCCATCTGCAGCAGCAAAACTTAAGATGATGTGACACAGAAAAGAGATCAGGTTGTACCCAGGAGAACAACCCAATGTGACTCTGACATAAAGCATTCTGATATGTCTGTCCCTATTTCAACACATCTTCATAAAATGACTCAAGCCTCCCTCTGTGTTATGAAATCTTGGACAAAGTTAAGCGACAGAACCACAGACGATATCCATCTTAACGTCTGCTGATATCAACCAGGCGGGGAGTTCTGGTCCTCTGAAATGATGAGAACGCGGAAGTAACTTAAAACTGCATTCTATCAAAAGGCCACCAGGGGGCGACCGTTTTGGTGTCAAAAGGACTTCCGTCTCTATACAAGTCAATGGAGAATTCACCAACTTCTCACTTGATTTCTAACCTCAGTAAACGTTTTCAAAATGTGTTTATGGTCTCAATCGCTAGTTTAAAGCCTTCTTCAATGCAGTATGATGTTCATTTGGGACATTTTGGCCTCCCTGATTTTATATGTGACGATAAAGCAGGGTATGCTTTAGGGCGTGGCTACGTCGTGATTGACAGGTTGATTGGTTCACAGGTTCAGGAGGGCGCCTCATGCTCCTCCTGATGCCCATATAAGTAGAATCCGTGTTTTTTTTTTACCCGGCATGCACCTGAAATTTTCAAGATGGCGCTGCTCAGATCTGAAACTATTGGCTTCCTATTTTTTTATTTTTTTATTTTTTTATTTTATTTATTTATTTATTTTTTATTGAAGATTTGTTAGTTGGGATGTACATTGTGAAATGAGGGATGAGGGGGTTACAAATAAAAAATGGAATACTGTCAACAGGTTCAGTTACATAGTATCATGACAGGCAGGAGAAGACAAAGGATAAGTACATTTTATGTTAGGCAAACAGAGGTCTATTCAAAAACGTGGAAACAGAGAAAATAGTGCTATGGTCTTGATGGCTTTCTTATTTTCAGATTGACTAATTAGGTTGATGTATTGTTTGATTTCGTTTCTGAAACGGTGAGTGCAAAGTATTTGATTTGTAAATTTGCGGTTGTGAATATGAGCTTTGGCTAAAAATAATATCAAATTGATTATATAATATTGGTTTAATTGGGAAGCCGTGACTGAAAAGAAACCAAACAATACATTTTTATAGTCCAAAGCAAAGTTTTTGTTGAAATGTTGACGGATAAAGGTAGTTACATTTTTCCAAAAGGATTGCAGATGAGGACATGACCAGAAAAGATGTTGAAAATCTTCTGGAGCCTGTTTACAGAATGAGCAGAGTTCATTAATGTCTTTTTTTATATCTTTGCATAAATAAATTGGAGGGATAGATACGATGGATTAGTTTTAGGGATACTTTTTTGATTTTATTTGTGATAAAATATTTGTAGGGGAGGGACCATATGTTCTTCCAGATCAGGTTTGTGAATAAATTATTCCAGTATGAGACAACATTGGGGGTAGTGATGTTTTCTTTTTGAAATAATGCACGTACAGTACGGTTGTTTTTTGCTGAGAAGCAGATTCGACCAACTTCAGTCTGTACAGGCCCCAGAGGTAAGGGGTCAGACTCAGGTAACAAAACATTTTTTAGTAACATAATCACACCAGAGGGTATCGCATCAAATACTATTGCATATTCTTTCGGAGGAATAGGAAGTGTATATTTGTTTAGAAATTCTGAATATGATAATAGTGTGCCGTTAGAATTGAAAAGCTGACTAACCAAAATAATGCCGTGGGTGAACCTGTTCTCTAGAAAAAGTGATTTGTGTTTATATTGTATGTCCCTGTTATTCCAAATATAATATCTGTGAGGGGTGAAGTTATGTTTATAAATCAAAAACCAGGAAAGAAGTATCTGTTTATGAAAGTTGGCTAGTTTTATGGGAAGTTTTTCAATATTGTAGGTACAGAGTAACAGAAAATTAAGGTCACCGACTTTGGAAAATATATAGTTGGGAATGAAGTTCCAGATTGAAGTTGGGTTTCTGATGAATTGTTTGATCCAGTTGATTTTGAATGTGTTATTAAGAGTGGAGAAATCTAAAAAATTAAAACCTCCATTCTCATATGAGTTCATTAAACTTGATTTTTACTGTAATGGATTTTGTTTTTCCACACAAAGTTATAAAGAATTTTGTCAATGGCAGTAGTGGTCTGTTTATTTACTTCCAGAGATATTGCTGTGTATGCCCTCTGCTTTAGATAAAAGAATTCTGCCCTGAAGGGAGAGATCTCTCTGAAACCACGAGTTGAATTTTTTCTGTGTTCTTTCTATAATGTGGGTAAAATTCAGAGAGCATCTGTTGCTTGTGTTTTTGTTGATGGTGATTCCCAAATAGGTAACAGACTCTTTTACAGGTATGTTGGAGATAGATGAAAGAGTATAGTTTTTAAGTGGTAACAGTTCACACTTACTTAAATTCAGGTGAAGTCCGGATGCACTGGAAAAAGCTGAAATTCGGTTAATAGCAACAGAAATTTGTGAGGCATTTTTTTAAAATAGGGAAGTGTCATCTGCTAGTTGACTAATGATGATTTCTTTGCCTGCTATGGATATCCCTTTGATCGGGCTCTGTTTGATGAAGTCAGAGAGCAACTGAGCACATATCAAAAATAAATATGGTGACACAGGACATCCCTGCCTGATTCCACAGCTCAAATCAAAACGTGGGGAAGTACCTGTCTGCATTTTAATTGAACAGTTTGCTTTCTTATACATAGTTTCGATTGCTGAACAAAAGTACCTACCAAAACCAAGTTTCTGTAATGCCTGAAACATAAATTTGTGTTCAATGGTATCAAATGCTTTGCGAAAATCCAGAAATAAAATAAAACTGTCATCAGGGCAGTAGTCAGCATAATCAATAAGATCCAGGACAAGTCTTATGTTGTTGGATATGTGTCTGCCCTTCATAAATCCTGTTTGCATTTCATCAATAATGTAATCCAGTACTGCTTTAAGTCTTTTGGCAAAGATTCCAGCTGAAATTTTACAATCATTATTGAGGAGACAAATAGGTCTCCAGTTATCTATGCGGAGTGGGTCTTTATTGGGCTTTGGGATAAGTGTTAAGAGCCCTTGGTTTAAGGTAGGAGGAAGAGTTTGTTTATGAATGGATTCGGTGAATATACCATGGAGGAAGGGGGCAAGTTTTTCAGCAAATATTTTATAAAATTCAGATGTTAAGCCATCAGTACCAGGAGACTTGTTTAATTTAAGTTGCTGGATAGCAGAACTGACTTCTTCCAAAGTGATTTGCTTGTCACAGATGTCTCTCTGGTCATTATTAATACATTTTAATTGAGAAAGATATCCAAAAAAATCATCTGTAGCGGTTTTATCATATTGTGATTTATATAAATTCTCATAGAACATTAAACAGTGATTGGATACCTTTTGTGGATCATCTGTGACAGTGCCATCAATGTTAAGTTTTCGAATGCAGTTCGCTTTACTGCGTGACTTTTCCAGTCTAAAAAAATATGCTGTGTTTTGTTCTCCTTCCTCCAACCATTGTTTTCTGGATCTTACATATGCTCCCTCTGCTCTGACTCTGTACATTTCATCTAGTTTGATCTGGTGTTCAATTAATTCTTGTTTGTCATCTTCTGTCAGATCTTCAGGCATACACTGAGTGAGAGTAGCAATTTTGGTAACTACTTTTGTTTCTTCCTCTTTTCTTAATTTGGCCAGAGAGGATCCATATTCTCTTAGGTATTTTGCTATCTCGAATAACTATTGGCTTCCTAGCAGCAGTCCACAAACCAATGGGTGACGTCACGGATGTTACGTCCATTGTATATACAGTCTATGATAGCAACCCATGTCCAGAAAAAGCACTGGAGAAAAACTAAAAGAAAACAGAATTTTCCACTCTTCAAAGTTTCATTTGTTTCTCTCTATCACAGTCCAAACTGATTAATCCACAAACTCAGTCAGGTTCAACCTCATTCACACCTGAATCTCTTAGTAAGAGTATCTTACTTAAATCATGGCGTGAAATGTCAGACAGAAGATAGTCTGACCCTGGCTTGAGTTCAGCACATCCTTCCAACATCCAACATCAACTCTGCTGTTGAGTCAGATTTATTCCTATTTTTTGGTTATTTTTTCCCCCTCTTGAATATTAAAGTGCAGCAGTACATTTTTATATTGTGTAAAAGTATGCTTCATTTTCTTTATCTACCTTTAAGACACAATTACACATCAAAACAATGATGATACAGACAGACAGATAGAATAGGAAAAAAAGAACTAACCCAGCGACTCAAATTGAACATTAGGAAGTACCACACAGGTTTAGAACACAGTAAACAGACAATAATCACAGACACGATCTATACATTGCGTGATTAAGGAACTCTATGTCTATAGTTGATGTTATACCTATATCTGTCAGCAGAGGGAGCCGTTTGCTTAGTATTGGTTAAACTGAGGTTGGTACCCTACTGTGAAAGTCTTTACTGTCAATTAAGTGAAACATGATATGATGATATAGTTTAAAACACCACATTCACAAATGAGCGAGGCAATAGCAAAACATTTCCAATACTACAGGTTTGTCACAATATTAATGACTGAAGGTAAAAAGATTATCAGTGCAAAAGGAAGCAGTAAGCTATTAAGTTTTTCTCAGCTGCTCTGTGCTAATAAATGGATTTTAAATGATATATATGATGTCCTTACCTACTGTATAATGTGGAGAAGATATCAGATATAGGCATACAGTACATTGGCTGGTAAAAACAAGAAATTGCATTGTTTGAATGAATTTAGAAACTGTGCCATTCAAGTGTTTCAGCTGTGATAGACCTTCTCAGTGAATACTCTAATCAAATGTAAGGGATCTGTATCAAACATGTTTGTATTCAATTCAAATGTTGATATCTTACTGGCAAACACCAAGTAGTTATTAGATGTTGATTTTTTTGGGTGAAATGTTGTTGCCTATGTTTGGGTCAAATATAGTAAAAATTAGTTCAAATCTTAAAATCTCAATAAAAAACATTAATATTTACCGGTAAAAATGATCGTTTTCTACCACTGTTATAAAAATAATTAATAAATGATTATGGTAAGGATAAATGTGGTGAAGATAATAGAATGTACTAAATAAAAATATATAAAACAACAGTATAATAAAGAACTTAAAATACTATATATACATCTTAAAACAACTCTAGAGGAGACCTTTAATAATTAACTTTAACTCTAGTGGTAACTTAAAGGTATTTCCGGATGTTTGGTGGAGGTTTCCGGTGTTTTCTGCGGTAAGTCCCGCTAACTTGTCTCAGATGGAGTGAAGTGTTTCCCCGCAGCATCCAGCGCTCAGACCGGTCAGAGAACCGCGCGGTGAAAGGACCGAGCAGCCGTCTCTCTCTCTTTCTCTCTCTCTTTCTCTCTCTCTCTCTCTGCAACACTTCCTGCTTTCTCACTCTGTTTACAGTGTCGCAGGTTGAAGAGGGAGCCTCATCTGTGGACATATAACCGGAGGGATTTAAATACAGCATCAATATAAATATCTATAAATAAAAAGGTTGATTGATTGAACCATTGGAGAGCACAGAGGAGGTTTTGGAGGATGAACCCTCAGTGTGCCCGCTGTGGGAAGATCGTCTACCCGACGGAGAAAGTCAGCTGCCTGGACAAGGTGAGCGTTTTGTTTGAGATATGAAATCAAAATTAAACCCGGATTCATTGATGTTAATTTATTAAAACACTTCACATCGTAAAGGAGGATCACAAGATGCAGAAATGCGAAGTTCGGTAGCTGATAAACTTCTTTCATTCAGCTGTTCAACATAAAATATCTGCTTAAACCTGTCAGAGTGTGCAGGCATTACCTAAAATACACATAAAGTAACTCAACTGTCTTTTTGTTGCAGGATTAAAAAAAAAACATGTAAAGCGTAGTTAGTGCTGGGACTATCCTGACTGATCTGTTGATTTGATTTTAAATATATGACATATCAAAACATATATGTATGTAAAACACTGCGTGAAATACATTTAAAACATCTAGGATAACACTGCATAAAGTTAAAAGATAACTTATTTACATTGTGATCCTGGCAGGAAGACGAAGGCAAGACAGACAAGAGATGACTTAAATATCCTGAACCATCACATACACGACAATAACAACAACTAATCATCCTTAAACATATAAAGTTGCAAAGAAAGACAGTTATCTATCTATCTATCTATCTATCTATCTATCTATCTATCTATCTATCTATCTATCTATCTATCTATCTATCTATCTATCTATCCTCCTATCCACCTATCCATCCATCTATCTATCTATCTATCTATCTATCTATCTATCTATCTATCTATCTATCTATCTATCTATCTATCTATCTATCTATCTATCCATCTATCCTCCTATCCACCTATCCATCCATCTATCTATCTATCTATCTATCTATCTATCTATCTATCTATCTATCTATCTATCTATCTATCTATCTATCCATCCATCTATCTATCTATCTATCTATCCATCTATCCATCTATCCATCTATCGTTCTATCTATCTATCTATCTATCTATCTATCTATCTATCTATCTATCTATCTATCTATCGTTCTATCTATCTATCTATCGTTCTATCTATCTATCTATCTATCTATCTATCTATCTATCTATCTATCTATCTATCTATCTATATATATATTTATCTATCCATCTATCTATCTATCTATCTATCTATCTATCTATCTATCTATCTATCTATCTATCTATCTATCTATCTATCTATATATATATTTATCTATCCATCTATCTATCTATCTATCTATCTATCTATCTATCTATCTATCTATCTATCTATCTATCTATCTATCTATCTATCTATTTATCTATCTATCTATCCATCTATCTATCCATCTATCCATCTATCCATCTATCCATCTATCCATCTATCCATCTATCCATCTATCTATCTATCTTCCTACCCTCAAAAAACCCTACAAAAAACAAAAGGAGACGAAAAAAGAAGGAAACAAATACCTGATACTGTAGTATACACACAATTTGTAAACAATACTGTATATTGTTTCAATTTACAGTACATAGCACATGTCTACTGTTACAGGATCCTGCAATCCACAGTCCAATCACCTAAATAGAAAAACATCATATTGAAGAATATGATGCAAATTACTTTACCCAAGAAATTGATTGATGGAGGTAAACTTGTCTTGTCTTGTCTACTACATGTTATATTTCCCCTTTTAAATGTCTTCCAGGTAGATTTCATGTCATTGGTTATTCAAACGTGATGTGTTGACAGTACAGCCTGTAGCCAATAGTCTGGCTAAAAATAATACCTTTTCTTGGGCGGACCAGCTGTCAAACAACCCAAAAATACTCCATCCTTGATGACAATATTTTAACCTTTAATCATGAGTATTGCAGTAGCTGCTGTAAGAACATGGACTGTCAAAATACATATTGTTGTTAGGTCTGACAATGTCATCCTCTGTTATAGAAGTATTCAATTCTGTTTTATAATGTAGAAAGAAAGGGTAAAACTCCCTGGATAAACTGTTATAGTGCTATGTTTGTAGGTAGAGAAATATACAGAAATATTAGAAGAAGAAAAAAACATTGACACACCATTGAGTACCACAAAAATACCATAAATAACTATAGGGATATTATAGGTAAAAACCATCTTAGTCTTTTTTGTGTCGATAAAAAAGTAAGTGTTGATATTTGTTTTTGCTTGGCAACACTTCTGTAATAGTCTCTTGCATAATGATAAATTATTAATTTATCCTCAGCAGTCTCATGCATTTGCTGTCTGTCCTTTGAGGCGTCAGATGACACAACAGCATGTAGGCACTGTACATAATATTAGCCCACACCCTTCATTATAAGACTCCCATTTCAGAAAAGATATACTGTACTGTTTGTTGATTGTGAAAAAGATGAATCTATTATTGTCTTTTATCAACTAGATCCCATTTATAGAAAATGACTCGTAAGACTATAGTTACCTTCTGTCCTGTTAAACTTGACTGGTTTCCAAGAAAGAGTGACGACAAAACCAGTAGGAGAGGCAGTGATTTAGAGAGGACCAGACACTGGCAAATAAACAGACAAGTATACGAAGAAAAGTGAGAAAAAGACTGTGAGGGAGAGAGAAGGAAAGAAATCATTTTGCCATCCAAGAACTTCAGACTTCCCTGCTGTCCATTGCAAAGGCCCATTTAATAAGGCCTTTAGTACGACTAGATGTCACTTCTACAAAGGCCTAAAAGCTTAATTTCAAGCAGGAAAAAAAAGCTGATATAAATTATCTTTCCACATTTCAGCTGAATAATGTTTAGTCCAGGGACAGCTGTGAAAATGAACCTTTTTGTGGGTCAATTACAGGCCATCGTAGATCAAGAGAGAATTGTGGGAGAAGAAATGTTTGATCAGAGTAGTTCCTGTTATTGCTCAGTAGAGGTGGTCTTTGACCCATTTAAAAGTGTGAGTGTCACCCACTGTCCAGTTCTGACATTAAGCGCAATGAGCGATGAAGGATGCAGTGACGGTTTTCTGATTACGAAGATGCTACTTTGACGTTACCGATTCTAGAGTTCAGCACACAAAGATGTTTAAAAGCTTCCTGTTGATAGGAACCATATGAAGATTACTTTCCTCACTGCAATCTTGATGGGATAATTATGATGAGGGTGGTTTTCTTTCTGTTGTTCCAGGTATTCATTGATGCCCATTCATTTTCAGACTATTAAAAAACTGATTTTCTTTTGAAACTTGCTTAAGTTGTGGAATCCAGCACAGTTAATGTCAATTATTTGTCAAATTCCATCACAGTCATGAAGTCAAATCAGATCTCCACTTAAACTGCATCACTGTGCAACAATGATATAGCCTTATAATGACAACCAATGGTGCAGCAATAGGGAGTCCAAACCCTTTTGAGGAAGCCTGACCAGACTGGCTAGAAAGGTGGAAGGAGGCAGACCCAGACTCTTGTTGAATGCATAAACTCTGGATAAAGCAAACTAAGGCATTTTCACGTACACATACAGTAGCTACACTGTCATCCTCTAAATTCTGCTGCCCCTAAGCCTACACCTCTCACCTTAAATAGGCCTTCCAATCTACTAGGCAGAACCACATTTATTGCAGGGGTGTCCTCTCCATTTTTCCAGCTGGCATGTAACAATGCTCCTTGTATCAGTCAACATTGTTTACAACAGACACACAAAATAATCCTCATCACAAGCCAAAACAAAAAGTAAAATAAATCCTCCCCATACTTGGTCTAGCCCACTGACATCACTGGTGATGTCACCCAGTGTATAAATACAGGAAATAGTTAGGTGCCTCCTCCTTTTGTCTGTGGCTCACATGTTTGGGTATGGTAAGTAGCACAGAAGGAACATTATTAACTTATTGAACACAGAACTAAACCATTAAACAAGTAAACTTAACAATATGTCTGTTTTTTAATTTAACCAGAAATGTAATGAGGTATGAGGACTGAAACCAAACATAGTGCCAACCACAAACAAACCAGGGATAGTATATGTCTGCAAGTTGGAGATTACTGATAGACCTATGGCTAAACAAACATTAACAAGCATGGTTCAATTAATAAACTGTAAAGCATCGATGTCATATTCTCGTCATAACACTCCTCCCACAGTCTTTTTAACTTATGGATCACTGTATCTATGCAAATGCCCTTATATTACAACACTTATATAAAAATAAGTTTCAGTCATTTCCATCCACTCTAAGACAAAAAAATAGAATGGGAAGAATATTTTCTAAGTGAAATGACTGTTTCTTAATTGGACAGTTACGCCCATTGGTAGAACCTGTGCAGGCAACCAACCAGCTATTTTGAAAGTTCACGTGAATTGGTTGAGTCATGATATCTCATTAAAAAGACTGGTCCAAAGCATTTATTTTTTGAGTAAAAGCAAACACGGTACTTCCAAAGTTTACGTTGGTTATTGTAGATTATGAATGACAGTAATGAAAGTAATGTTGTTATTGTTAAAAATGGATTTGGGGCATGGCTGTTTACAATACAAAGACAACGTTAACATTCATATTGCTTGCCATTACTCGGCTGCAGAAGTGTTACTGTCGTGTAAACTCATAGTTTTGGGTAATTTAACAAAAAAAATTCTTGTATCTAATCTTGTGTTTGGAATTATACCGCCCCCTGTGGTGAAAGCAAGCTATAGATACTCCGCAAAAGTTTGGTGAAAGTCTCCGGTCTATCTTTTTGGGCCCTGCATTACTGAAATGAATTTGGCGACACTGATGACAACAATAGAAAGTCTTCAGAGTGTGCTAACTGACTTTCATATTGTAAAGAGACCTTAGGCTTCCTGGAAGGGTACAACAACTCCAAACTGTATAACTTGCATTAGAAAATGACTTGTAGAAGTACTTAACCGTGCAAAAGCAAGGAAATGAATGTCCTTACATGTCATACTTCATGTAATAGTTTCCAAGTGATACAGGGACCATTACTCTTTGCATTTTATCACATCATGCTCATTCATTGCAGTTAAGTGCAGGATTAATGTAGAAGGCATATGATCACGTTAACATATCTGACACATAATTTAGTACTGATTCACTCTTTGAGGATTTGAATAATCCTAATAGAGGACAGATGGAGGGCTATCTGAACTGGATATTGAAGGAGCAAATGTTTGGTGGTAAGCTGACTTCTTTCCAAACACTTGCTGTCACACTGGGTAAACGGCAAATCCAAGAAAGTGGAGTCCCACCCACGCTGCCTGATTGACCGATGGTTTCTGAGAGGTGCTGAACAGCAGAGATGTGGACGAAGCAAATTAAGCTGCAAAAGTAGTTTTTCAGGAACCCAAAACTGACTCATTAAATTCAGTATTGATATGTAACTCTGTGTGTGTGTGTGTGTGTGTAATCTCCAGAACTGGCATAAAGGATGTTTCCACTGCGAGGTTTGCAAGATGACCCTCAACATGAAGAACTACAAAGGTTATGACAAGAAGCCCTACTGCAACGCGTGAGTCCTCATATCTCTCTCTATAAATATAAACAACATAAATCACATTGCTAACTTGCTCAAATGTTCGGACTCTTATCATACTGTAGCTACCATGATCTTACAACAAGCTTATTTTTGTGCATATATGATATTTCATTTAAAGTGTTTAAACTTCCTGTGAGTGTAAACACCATCTGCTGGCTGTAGCTGGTGTGTTATTAACTGCGTCTGTGCCCCGCCTGCAGGCTGCTCATATCTGTGTGGTGACACTTTAAGGTTTTTATAGCAGCGATGGTTTTGGTTGCCGGTTGGTTTCAGTGGTTTTGGTTGCGAGCCCAGCCCTGCTTGGCTCCTGACTGCCCACTGCTTCTGATTGCACTGAATCTATGCATTTCACTTCACATGCTGCGTTAACATGCTCTGCTTGTCATTATCTGAACAGCACGACACATGACACCGACATTCATTGCCCACAAAAGAAAATGTAGTTTTCATGGTCAGACCTTCATACACACCAGTGAGATTAAAAACCACAAACGGGCAAAACTTGGATCTGCTTTTGATGGACGATGGGAGTAAATTACTACTTCTGCTGAAAAACCTTGTGCTGGTATCTCATGGCCACAGAAAGGGAGGCTGTGGCTTTGACCTTTCACCTTTGTAACTGCTTGTTATGCTGACAGTCTGAGAGTCGAAGCTTATAATTGTAACCTGCTATCGATGAGACTTAAAACAAAAAGTTGTGCACTTAAATCTACTTTATTCCTCCTTTCTGTAAAGTTTCAGCACATTTTTGTGTTTAATGCAGCAGAAATTTAGGAAGATAATAAATACTTGAGGGGAACTGAATAGTTAATTTGTTCTTTATTTTAATTTTAGCAGCAGTAGAGAGAACAAAAACACACTTTGTCCACCTGAGACAAACCAGCATTGACTTAATGGCTCTACAAACACACCAACTCATATACAAACACTCACAACAGTGGAACGTAATGGCAGAGAGGTTGGAGTAACCTTTGACCCCATGAGGTTAAAAAAGGTGTTTCCTCTCAGCGGAGCGTCTTGTGGAACACATCGTCTTTGTTTCCACTTGGACGTCTCTCACCCTCTTATAAACAAACAGCACTTACATCCTGAATGGGTGACTTAAAGTGATAACGGTACCAGCTGCAGCCGGTGTCGTTTTCATTGAGAAGTCTCCATCTATGGACGATTTACTTTTCATGTCGGTATTCACACACAGTAGGAGATTAGAAATGTGTCAGCAGAAGTGGCAAACGTCTTGTATAAGATTCATTTTAATAGTACATTTTTTGAGTGTGAACTCTATGATGCAAATGCTTGAAACTGCTGTTGTGGTCTCTGAGATTCTGTGTTAAATCTTACAAATGGTAAGTTATCAGGTAAAGGGGGAATTTGATTTAGTTTCAAAGTGTGTATATTTAGGCTATGTTTACACGGAAACGATCTGAACAGAAAACGCAAAAGTGGCGTTGCGTTCTCACTTTTTATTCCGCGTTTAGACGAGCGTTTTTGGGGGAAATCTGCGTGCATACGGTGACGCAAAAGTTTGTGAAATTCAATGTTGTATGCACACAACACCACAAAGTCTGCGCCTGTGTAGAACCTTCCCTGTACTTCTCTCCCTAGTAGCGCCAAATGGAAAACCAAAACCAAAACATGGCTAAGAGGCGAACAAAAACTGACCATTTTGTCTCGGACTACACTTCTCTCCCCTCCTCTGTCATTGTCGGCCCCGCTGCAGCAGACAGGTATTAGCAGAAGGATAGGTACGTGACGTCACATGGAAGAGCGTCTGTCACCTAGGTTACAGCTTCAGACGGCAGCAAAAACTCTGCTGCATTTAAGGCAGACTTTTGCGTTTTTACCCTTTAGACGGGTAAAAACGGTGGAGCGTTTTTAAGATTTCCACTCTGGAGGGTGGGTTCATTTTTTTGCGTTTTTAAGCCCCCAAAACGCCGTCGCCATCTAAACGAAAGGCACATCTGATCAAATATTTTGTCGGTTTCACCCGGGAGCGTTGTCGTGTAAAGTGGGCCTTAGTGCAGCTTTCGAAGATTTCATCAACAGATACAGATTCTGTAGTTCGTTTTTCTACATGACTAAAAATAATTCAGGTCCAATTTCTTTTCAATTTCATACCTCTGAATATCACATCTAGATTCTAATATGTGGTTGTGGGTTGATGGATAAGGACCGATATACAGTTGCCTATAAAAGCGACTGAAATCTGAAGTGTTGAGCTGAGACAGTTAGCTGGTAGACTATCTGCAAATGCTAGGATTAGATGTAACAAATATGACAATAATTGGGATTAACAGGAGCCTTGTGTTTATTTTGTTATTTGTAGATTTGTGAAAAATGTTTGAAAAATAATGAAAAAGTTTCGACGTAAGGTATGAAAGAAATATTTTTACTGCAGTGCCGAATTTGGCAATAAAATACCTGCGACATACAGAGGGTCCGATGTGCTTGTTGGATGTTGGATTTCACTGATCTTACATCCTTTAAAATATCCAGCGGTTTGTTTTGGTTCTGTGTGTCTGACTCTGGGTGTCACTTTAATAAACGTTTTCCTGTGTAGGTTAATTCAGGTCAGCCGTCTTTGCAGTCTCTCACACACACTGCAGTTAATGGCTTCATAGTGTGTGTGTTGTTTTTTTCCACAGAATTTGTGTCGGAGTGTGTTCGCCCTCTGTAGAAGAATGTCACAGCAGGTCAACAATGACCTGCAGGGTTATTTATTCCACGTAACACCGCTGCTTTGAAAATAAAACGGAAAGATGTTTCACCGTTCTTATATTAGAGGTTTGATGTGGATTTTTTGTCCCTCATCTTCAAGATTAGGAGCGACTTGTGTGATCACAGTCGAGGAAAAACTGATATTCTTTCATTTTCTTGGTGGAACATAGTAAATAAGATAGTGGATTGTGTGTGCACAAAAAATAGGTTTTGTGGCGTTGGGGGAAATTCTAATTCATTGGTTATTTCCTTCACAGAAAATTTCTTAAAACCTTAAAATGTGTAATTCTTTGAAAATCAACTAGTCATTTGTCAGTTGAAAATAGTGAACATTTATGGCTTAATTAAAGATGTCAATACCTTGAGTTTCTGGGCTTCTCATCACATTAAGTTCATTTGAGGGCTTTAGTTTGGGTTCTGCTAACTTGTGATAGATTTTGTAAGTAGTTGTCCTTTTTTAAAGTAGAAACCAATTAATGAATCATAAAATAGTCTCCAAGAGAAATTTGTTGGATTCAGTGTTTCTCATTAGATTCTGAAAGTATGCAAAAACACACTTTTAAAGGGATAAAATAGAAAGTGCACCGATAAGATGAAGCCATGTCACTCAGATTTGTCACTTGCTTGTTCGTTTGCTGAATTACAACATGAACATTTATTGAATCACTGTGTCATTAGTTCTTTCCACTGCTGCTGCGTGCTGGTTCTCCTCTGTCTGTATGACATGGTTGTTTACTGTGTGGACTTCCTGCAGGGATTTCTTACTCACCAGTGAGAGTTTTGCTTTTGTACTTCGGTGTTACATGTAGCGCTCAGTGCACAAACAGTGTCCTGTAATTAAAGAGAGTCTCTGTGAAGCTCGGGCTCCTTCTGACGCTCTTTGTTGTTAGTGTGATATAACTGGTGTCTCTGTTTTTCTTGGCTGTTTGTGTCATACGTCTGAGCCGTCTCTATTGTTGAGCTGCGGTTGACATTGTAATGACAACAATAACATCTGAACTGACAGCCTCAGTTCTGCTTTTTATGGCTTTCTATTCATTTCTTCAGTCGCAGGCTGCTGAGGTTGATTCTCCCGGTTTTGGATTGTAAAACATCAGAGTTGGTAGAAATGTCACTTCCTGGATTTATTGTTGTTGCTGCTGCTATTTAAGAAGGAGAGGAAACAGTGAAGGGAGGACTTAAAAACGGCTTTGTGATTTCAAACTAGTCAATGGCTGCATCTGAAATCACATAATAAGCCCTACATACTCAATATGCATTCTATTGTTCAACATACTTTTGTGTGGATAAATAGTAGTTGGAGACGTGTAACCATGGTAATTTGTGCCAACCATGAAGTCTAAACTAATAAATAGTAAAAAATATACTACATCTTGCAAAGTGAAACCTTATGGGGGTTGGATGATGGTGAGGGTGCAGTAGGTTACTCGTAGTGGTTTGGGTTAACAGTTAAGTTTGTTGCGGAACCACAATGGTGAGATAGATGCAACTATTTCAGAGACAGTTATTCACCTGAACAAATTAACCTGTAACCTTCTGAATAGAGAGATGTTTCTAAAGGTATTAGAGGAAGAAAAAGGGGATGAATTGATGTTTGCGTCCTTGTTATGTGCATGAAAAACCATGAAACACTGGAGACAGCTGCCGAAACCGCTCTGCTCACTGTAAAATCAACTTTACTGCTTGTAATGCATCCACAGCCTTTATGCGTCTTGTTATGTGCAGCACCATATTTCTTCACTTCCCTCTGACATTCCACGTTAAGTTTCACTCTGTTACATTAAAATACCAGTTTGTGATAAGCAGAAATATGTGGAGCATAATGATATTTTGGACTGAAGCTGCGGCGGCCCACAGGACCTACAGGACGGACCCAAAGCTTTTTCATGTTTCATATACTGGCAGGAACGTGACACCCTTTCCTCTACTGCGATGATGCACCTGGACATATCCTAACAACTTTGGCAATCCCTTCATTTGTCCTCTTGTGCCACAATAAGGTTCACATTTGTGGTTTTGACTGAAATGTCTCAACCAGGCGGGGAGTTCCGGTCCTCTGAAATGAGGCCAACGTGGAAGTAACTTAAAACTGCATTCTATCAAAAGGCCACCAGGGGGCGACCGTTTTGGTGTCAAAAGGACTTCCGTCTCTATACAAGTCAATGGAGAATTCACCAACTTCTCACTTGATTTCTAACCTCAGTAAACGTTTTCAAAATGTGTTTATGGTCTCAATCGCTAGTTTAAAGCCTTCTTCAATGCAGTATGATGTTCATTTGTGAAATTTTGGCCTCCCTGATTTTATACTTGACGATAAAGCAGGGTATGCATTAGGGCATGGCTACGTGGTGATTGACAGGTTGATTGGTTCACAGGTTCAGGAGGGCGCGTCATGCTCCTCCTGATGCCCATATAAGTAGAATCTGTGTTTATATTTTTCCCGGCATGCACCTGAAATTTTCAAGATGGCGCTGCCCAGATCCGATACTATTGGCCACCGAGCAGCGGTCCACAAACCAATGGGTGACGTCACGAATGTTACGTCCATTTCTTATATACAGTCTATGGTCTCAACAACATTTGGATGGACTATCATTAAAGTCACTCATGTCGCCTTCAGAATGAATTCATCACCTGTATACGTCTTGTTATGTTCAGCACCATATTTCTTCCCCTAATTCTGATGCTCCACGTTAAGTCCCGCTCTATTAAAATACCAAAAAATACCAGTTTTGAGGAGCAGAAATAAGTGGGGCTTGGTGATATTTTGGACTGAAGCTGCGGCGGCCCACAGGACCTACAGGAATGACCAGAAGCTTTAGCACTGCGCACACAGCTGAAGACACAACAGGTTCTCTTCGAATAATGCACATCCAGCTTTATTTGGGGGAGGGTTAACTTTCTTCATGTTTCATATATCGGCAGGGACATTATACACCTGGATGTTTCAACTTTGGTGATCCCTTGATTTTTTCTCTGGTACACCATGAGGTTCACACTTGACTGAAATGTCTCAATAACTTTTGGATGGACTACCATTAAATTCCATCATGCCCCCCTGAGGATTAATTGTAATAACTTTGATCCTCTGACTTCACAGCAAGACTTCCTTTATTACATTAAATTATAACAATATTGCCTTACTTTTCATTGCCAGCATACTTGTGAACTCTGCTGAGGTATAACCAGGAGCAATATTTCTCTTTATAGTTCTTTTGTTAGGGTCTCTTTAGTATTCAAGCCTCATCTCCCTCAGGGATGTGTATGCTATGCAGCCTGTTGTATAACTATGGTTCATGCAAGAGCAAGATATATTAATGTTGTATGTTTAGTAGTTAAATGTTCATAATTTCAAAAGCTGATAGGTAACAGGGGGCTACTGCAGTTTCATCCTCCACCTATGAGATAATTAATTTGGTTTATTTTATAGACTGAAACAGTTTAATTCACATGAATGATGCTGCAGAACAATTAAAAGGTCTGTATTAATTTCAGTCCTCGTGAGTTGTTTCAGCTCACAGGGAACTTAAAGTGTTCTGGATTTCATTTTTTTCTGTGGTCTCTCATGCTCCATAAGATCCTATATCTGCAGCTCAAACAGAGGAGGCAGACCAAAGAGAAAGAGGGGGGGGGGACATGTGGAGAGAAGGATTACAAAAGCACATGAGCGCCAACACACTCTAACACACCAGGCTCAGTGTGGTTATTAAAAGACTTATACAATCACAAACAGTTCTCTCTAGAAACAGGTTGAATTCAAATGACGATGGTTTTATAAGACCTCTCAAAATCACCTTTATTTTAAGGTGAAGACATTAGTGCTCACACATAGAAATACACACTTATATAGAAATATATGGATTCCTATGGCAGGTCATGAGAGGCGCTTTAATCTGAAGTGTATGACTACCCTCTGTGAACCTGGATACCTTATGACCTCTGAGCGGTTTAATTAGCATGGCACTGTTCAATGAAAGCTTTCTCATTCTGTGTGGACAAAGACACTGAAGGCATTTTTAGTCTTTCTTGGTTTGGGTTGTATTGACACACTTAGTTACTGGTTGTTAAAGGCAGGGAAAGATAATGTTTTTTTTCAGAGAGTTAAAGAGTGAAAAGCTAAAAAAATGTGCTTGTTATGTTTTCTTGGCCGCATCTATAATTCACACAAGACTTCAGTGTTTTGCCAAATCCTTAGTGAGTCTTTATGTTCAAATTTCAGAGGTTCAGTGGTACAAAAAAACATCAAGTATCAGTCTCATAGTTTCTTACTTTATACTTTATTTCCTTTATTTTCGAAGAAATTAACCCTCCTATTGTCCTCGAGTCAAGGGAGGAGGGGAGGAAGAAGGAAGGGAGGGAGGAAGGAGGACGGAAGGGAGGAAAAAGGAAGGAAAAAGGAAGGGAGGGAGGAAGAAAGGATGGAAGGAAGAAGGAAGGAAGGAAGGAAGAAGGAAGGAAAGGAGTGAGGAAGGAAGGGAGGAGGGAGGGAGGAAAGAAGGAAGGAGGGAGGGAGTATCAATAAAGTGTATCAATAATGAAAATGAAAAAGTTCAGGATTCAAGTCCTGTTGGGAGATGGAGATATGTTTATGGACAAATTGGAGAAAAACCTAATAGATCCCTTTTTCATGACCAGTGAAAGCAAACTATTAATTACCAGCAGTGTGAAGCAGAAGAGAAACAGTCTAGTGACTACATCCACTGCAGGCGTCTTCCCATGTGAGATATTTTTTTGTCAAATTAAGTTATCCTTTATGCTAATTAGTAACAATCAAAGCTGGTTATGTAATGCTGTACGCTGCACACCAGATGCTCATATATATGAAGACACATGTGACTCACTGAAGTCTTAAAGAGGTCACTTATTCTATCGCTCCCTCGCTGTAAATTGACATATGTGAACATAATTTTACATGTCATGTGCATGTAATAGCCTTTTATCAGCTCAGATTGTTGCGATAAAGACTGCGTAGTTATGTAATGCCGCTGCCCACATAACCCAGTTTATTATGCTCCCAGTAGCACAGTTACAGAGAGAGAGATAGAGAGAGAAAGAGAGAGAGAGAGAGCAGCAACAGAGAGAAAAATTCTGTTCATCTCTTAATTTCTTTATTTGCTTCACTGATACAGTAGAAAAACAGATCCTGAAGCAGCAGCTGAAGGATGTGATACCGCTTATGTTCAAGGCGTTTGAGCCTCAGTGATTGACTGAACAGAGTGAGCAGGTGGAGGATGAGTGTCTCCTCTTCAACTGTAAGTGTATTCATTAGTCATCGGTACGCCTCTGGCTTGGTTTCAGTTCAAGGAAAACAATACTGAAGTGGAAGAAATAAAGTCTTTATTTTCTGTCTGATAGTTGGAGCATTTCCAAGAGTTGGGTGGACTTAAAACTAACTTAAAAAGATGGACAACTGTGTTAGAAAGTATCTGGTTCTTTGACAAAAAGCCTGTGCAGATGAAAATTAGAGGAAGGAAGTCTATTACAACTCCCAAATTCCCACAAACAGAATATAAGATAAATATGGGATGTTCAGCAGTTGGAATTATTTAAATCAGGAAGGACTAAAGGGGGGGAAAAAAGGGAGAAAATAGTTATTAATTTAATTTAATTGATATTTTCGGAGAGTCTTTGGCGATTAGACTGAACAGGAAATATCCATGATGGAGTCCAGTTGTTGGTAATGGTGAAAGAGTGAAAAACAGACCTGGCTGAAGATCTCGATTGATGTGACCTGGAAGGTGGATGAGAACAAATAGGACTGCCGGTTCTGATTAAACTAATGGAGATTAGAGTCACATTGACCGGACACTGGAAAGAACAGCAGAGAAAAGAACAAATTTGAAAGTTGATGATTGGCTGACACGTCTCGGCAAAATCTGATAGTTGGAAGTGAAATTCTAGCACTGCTCTACTCAGCTCGACAAATTGTTTTTTTGGCTTTCCATTAGGGATAGTACCTGGTACCTGGTGCTTTTTTGTAATCCTTGTGTCGTCCTCCCAGGTCAAATTGACCCCATCTGTTTTGACTGTTCCTTCCTTCCTCCATCCCCCTTTCTTCCTTCCTTTTGTCCTTCCTTCCTTCCTTCCTCCCTCCCTCCCTCCTTCTTTCCTTCCCTCTTCCTTCCTTCCTTCCTTCCTTCCTTCCTTCCTTCCTTCCTTCCTTCCTTCCTTTCCTTCCCTCCTTCCTCCCTCCTTCCTTCTCTCTTTCCTTCCTTCTTGCAGCAAGTACACCATCGCCTACATGTCCTCCATTGTTTATGAGTCGAGCCGAGTAGTGCTAGAACTGTATAATGGAAAAGCCCCAAAAGGGTTGGTTTATGCTCGATCAGAACTAGTAGAGTAGGGTCAATCAGGTAAGACAGAAGCTGACACTAATTCAAAGGTTTGGCATTGACCCACTTCATTAAATGGATAAATAGGGACGGAGCCCTAAAAATAGCATCCAATTGGAGACCCGCCGGCCCATGGGAGCCATAGACGGGGTCTTGACACTGGTGATGGAGAGGTGAAGCAATGATGCGACATAGATTTCAGTGACAGCAGAGAGAGACAAAACAGGTAACAATGGTTTAACCCTACTGTTGTCCTCGAGTCAAGGAAGGAAGGGAGGTAGAAGAAAGGAAAGGAGGAAGGAAGGGAGGAAGAAGGAAGGAAATGAGGGAGGAAGAAAGAAGGAAAGGAAGAAGGAAGGAAAGGAGGGAGGAAGGAAGGAGGGAAGGAAGGGAGGAAGAAGGAAGGAAAGTAGGGAGGAAGGAAGGAGGGAAGGACGGATGGAGGGAGGAAAGAAGGAAAGAAGGACAGAGGAAAAAAAGAGAAGGAGGGAGGGAGGAAAGAAGGAAGGAAGGAGGGGGGAGGGAGGAAGAAGGAAGGGAAGGAAGGAGGGAAGGAAGGAGGGAGGGAGAAAAAAGGAAGGAAAGGAGGGAGGAGGGAGGGGGAAAGGAAAAGAGGAAGGAAGGAGGGAAGGAAAGAAGGAGGGAGGAAGTACAGACAGAAGGAAGGAAGGGAGGAAAGAAGAAACAGTTAAAACAGACGGGGTCAATTTGACCCGGGAGGACGACTAAGGTTAAGTGAAGATGATGATCGGTTGACAGAAAAGTCGGCAGAGCGTTGCATTCGGTTGTTCATGAATGAAAGAAGAGCTACAGAGGGAACCATGGCTCCTTTCACACTTGAGCAAAGGTGCTTAATCAGGGTGTGAAGTGGGTTTAAATGTCGGATCGTCTGTTTCTGAACGTTACCGAAATAGTCGGACACTCCCCCACATTATCAGACGTGGGGGGAATGAAGCTTTGCAACCGTCCAACAGCTCTGGTCTTCAAGAAACCTTGAATCTTGAGCTTTGTTTCACTTTCAGATTGAGGTTCAATTCTGGATAAATTCGACATCTCTGCAGTGTTTTGCATTTTCTTGCCACCTCTTCTTGTAACCTGCAACTCTACTCTGCTGCTCTATTAACTGTGAGTGGGAAGCATTTACGTCCTCGACAATGAACCACTGATGTTAGAAAAGAAGAAGGAACTTAAAAGATCTGCTCGAGGTAAATCCTGTTTCTGCTGCTGTTCCACAACCTGATTGTCCTCTTTGTGATCTTACTAGAAGACATTTAATGTACTCAAATTAGGAGAATCTAAACTCTATTTGTAGCGAAGCAGTTCCATCTTTTGTACACTGAATTCACAGATTACAGCTTTTAAAGAGCAACTTCAGCACCAAGAAAAAAAAGCACCAGCGAGTTAAGCTAAGAAATCACTACTTAACCTGCTGTAACACTACAAAACAAACGAGAGAGAGAGAAGAAAAGGAGAAGAAGAAGAAAAGAGCAACTGAATAAATCCGACTGTGAGAGAAACAAAGATGTGTGAGTGCAGCGTACTGAGAGAGAGAGAAAAGCTGCTGAAAGATACGAGAACGAGAAACTTATGTAACCCGTCTAATCTTTCATGGTTCGAGCTGAGAATCTGCTGAGGGAAAAAAAGGAGAGGAGGAGAGAGAGAGAGAGAGAGAGAGAAAGAAGGGTTTGAAAAGAGGGGAAATGTGAAGGATTTTGGGAGGCTCATCCTGACGGGAAAAGAGAGGAAAAGAGGGAAAAGAGGACGGAGGGATGAGAAATGGCTCCATTGAAGGCCCGCGGAGAGTTTTCCGCATGAACGAGTGAAGAGAAAAGACGGAGGACAGTGAGGAGAGATGAGTGGAGACAGTGTCATGGTGTGTCTCTGTAAACAGGCCTGTGATGATGATGATGATGAGGATGATGATGATGAGACTCTTCTCTGTTTTCTCACTCCAACTTTTTCCTTCTTCTCTTTTTACTTCCTCTTTTACTTTCCTGTCATTTCTTTACCTTTCTTCTCCTCTCTTTTCCCATCTGCTCCTCTATATTCACCATGACTCTTAATTCTTTACTTTTCATCTCCTCTTCTTTATCTTCATCTCATTCCTTTATTTTCTGCTTCCTCTTCCTTTTCTTTCTCTCCATCCCATCTACTCTTCTATCTTTCCTTTTCTTTCCTTTCACTTCCTTTCAGCTCTCTTCTCCTCTACTTTCTGTTCCCCCTTTCCTCTACCCTAATTTCATCTATCCTCTCTTCCTCTACTTTCACTCCTCTCTTCTTCTCTCTCTCCACTTTTCTTCTTTCTGTTCCTTCCCTTTCCTTCCTCTCCTAACCACTTCTCATCTCCTTCATTTTCTTTTCTTTCCTTATTTGTCCTCTCTTTTGACTTCACCTCATCTCTCCTTTTCCTATCCTTCTTTCCATCATCCCCTCTTCTCCCATCCTTCTTTCCATCATCCCCTCTTCTCCCATCTTTTTCATTCCTTTCCTTCCTTTCCTCTCCATTCTCATCTTTTTTCATTTATTTCCGTTCTTTCCGTTTCTTCATTTGTCTCATGTCCTCTACCATAATTTTGATCTATCCTCTCCTCTACTTTTCCTCCTCCCTTCTTCTCCCATCTATCTTTTTCTTTCCTTTCCTGTCCTCTCCATTCCTATATTTTATTTCCTTCCTTTACATCTTGTCCTCCCCTCTTATTAACTCTATCCTATCATTTACTTTCCCTCCTCTTCTCCTCTCTCTATCATCCCTTATTCTCTCCTTTCCTTTCATATTTCATTGTCCTCTCCTCTCCTCTCCTCCCCTCGACCTCCTCCTCTCCTCTGTCAGTACATGATAAAGATGAACTGTAAAGGCCAGTGAGGACACCACAGTGTGTTGTCATCTCTTTAATAAAGATGTAAAACTCTTTTAGAAAACGTTGCTGAGCGAGCGTCTCGTCTCCATGAACCAGAGACAAAGGTTTTATCCTCACAGTTCTCACTTTACCTGCAGGTGTCACACAGATTTATAGTAGTTTTAATCCTCTGACAGTCTGCTATTTAACCCTCCTGTTGTCCTCGAGTCAAGGAAGGAAGGGAGGAAGAAGGAAGGAAGGGAGGGAGGAAGGGAGGATGGAAGGGAGGAGGAAGGAAGGGGGTTAGAAGGAAGGAAAGGAAAAAGGAAAGTAAGGGAGGAGGGAGGAAGGAAGAAGGAAGGAAAGGAGGCAGGGAAGAAGGAGGACGGAAGGAAGGGAGGAAAGGAAAAAGGAAGGTAGGAAGGAAGGACGGAGGAAAGAAGGGAGGACGGAAGGTAGGAGGGAGGGAGAGAGGAAAAGAGAAAGGGAGGAAGGAACGGAAGGAAGGAGGAAGGAAGGACAGAAGTTAGGAAAGAGAGGAAAGAAAGAAAGAGGGAAGGAGGGAGTAAGGACAGATGGAAGGAAGGGAGGAAAGAGAGAGGAAAGAAAGAAAGAGAGATGGAGGGAGGAAGGACAGAAGGAAGGAAGGGAGGAAAGAAGGAACAGTCAAAACAGACGGGGTCAATTGGACCCGGGATGACGACACGAAGGTTAAACTCAAAACTGTGGCACAGATCATCTCTTATTTTGGAAAAGATGTCCTCGGATTATATCTGTGTTTGATCTCAGATTTCTTTTTGTTTTTCCTCCTAAAAGTTCACATTTGTGCTCAGAAACTGTTGGTTCCTCCACCTGCTTCAGATAAAAAGCACCAGCTCATGCTCAAAAAGAAACGAAATGACGACGGTCGGCCAGCCTGCTTTGTAAATCCAGAGATGAGCGGATGATAAAGGACAGAGAGGAGCGTGATGAATTAACATGACAAGCCTGATTCTCACAGTGTTGTGATTCGTGCTCTAAAATATGGGAACAGTCCCGGCGATTAGAGAGCTGATTAGATCTGATGTGTGTGTGTGTGTTTGTGTGTGTGTGTGTGTGTGTGTGTTTGTACCTTCTTTTGATTATTTTGGGTGATTATATAACAGAGTATGATCTATTTCCTGCTGAGGAGGCAGGATAACAGTACCAGTGCTCTTAAAGCACCTTCTGAAAGAGCACATTTGGGTTTTTGGGAACATTGTAGCTCAAGAGTAAACATGTTAGATAAATCTGTTGTGAGTTGTATCTATGAACTAGTGGTATGAGTTATGAAAGTGTATATTTCTATACTCCTTTTCTGACATGTAATATTTATTTATGTTGTTATTAATGCTGGGTATTGGTACTCAATATCTTTTAAGGTATCAGCCGAAATGAATACCAAGTAGTATGGAAACGATACCTGCAATCGATCCTTTTTGCACCCAAAGCTAGAAAATATGACTATTTGTATGGACTTGCTCCCAGCCAATCAACAGCCACAGCAGCTACAACCCGTCTGTGGTGGCATTTTATGTAATTTAATGCTTCTGTTCACATAATGGGTATCACATGAAGTGAGTTGGTATCAGTATCACTTTCAGTTTATACTTGGATTGGTGCTGGTATCATACATTTTTAAACAATACCTAATTAGTGCCACGGGTGCTAAGCTCCGAGGCACTCTCTCAGCAGTAATACTGCAGAGAGAGTGCCTCGGGGCAAAGTATATCTGTATACTTATTATTATTCTTCCGCCAAATTTCGGTCCGTAACTCCTCCCACAGCTTTGAGAAAACCCTGACAATATATACATCAAAATGTGCAGCTCGATCGGGAAAGAGGTGCTATCATTTGGAATGTTCAAATTCCAATTTTTCCCAAAGTTATTCCCAAAATACCGGTGAAAATTCTCCATTGAAAATGAATGGGATTTTTTTTTTTAAACCACAAAATTTCACCTTTTTTCAGAGTCACCTAGCTCTCTCATACCTGCACGTAGAAATGTGATTCAAACTTTAAAACAGAGGAAAACTTGTGCTCTCTCCAAAACAGGAAGGGAGGAAGGAAAGGAGGAAGGAAGGAATTGAGGAAAGAAGTATGGAAGGAGGGGAAGATCGAAGGAAAAATTAAAGAAAGAGGGAGGAAAGAAGGAACAGTCAAAAGAGATGGGGTCAATTTGACCTGGGAGGACAACAGGAGGGTTAAAAGCAGCAGCTCAACTAGTATAAACACACTGAAAACAAATGTAAAAACAGAAAGATTAAGATGTATCATTACTTCACCTTCATCACCAACATTTAATACTTCTAACTGGCTCTCACGCTCGTTCTGTCGGAGGCAGCGGCTGATTAAAGGCTGTGACAAATGAGGGGAGTTAATTCAGGCTGCGCTTATTTAAGTAAGAGACGTTATCAGCCAGGGATTAATAGCTGGCTGCTGGGCTGATGTACGGCGGCGATTAGAAGAGTTCAGAACAAAAGTAGGGCTGAACAATTAATCGAAATGATATCGAAGTTGAGGCTATTTCTAAACTGTAGGAGGTGCAATGATTGGGTGTCAAAATACTGTTTTAAAATCAATATTATGGTGCTGCAGAGATGCTCAAGGTTATATCACCACTAGACTTAATGAATTAAAGATAGAAGCAGATAAAACACTCAGGTTACAGGTACGCTCAGCTTTCATGTGCTGAAGTTTTAATCTCCAGACACGCAGTCATGGAGGCGTTGTAAACATCGAGCATGTTCGCCACGGAGGCGACTCTGTGGAGCATCAACAGCAGTAGGAGGAGGAAGAGGAGGAAGAGGAGGGTGGAAACCTGATGCAAAGAGGACACGTGTAGAATAAGAACCAGTCCTGTAGGCTTAAGGCAGCACGCTTCCTATACGCTTATAATGTTTAGTAACGGTGAAAGGAAACAATGATGGAGGTGATTTCAGCTGATGGTGATGCATGCAAACAGATACACTGCTCTCCCACTACCACACACACACACACACACACACACACACACACACACACACACACACACACACACACACACACACACACACACACACACACACACACACACACACACACACACACACACACACACTGCATTAGTGCATGCCGGGGGATGAATAGATGCAGCAGTGTGTCTAATGTCAAACTAGGCCACTGGTTGCAGAGCAGAGACTGGCAGCGTGGTGGACTGCAGAGATCAGTGTGTTATACTGGCAGCCTGTTTCTGTTCTGTGTCTTCCTGTTAATTATACACCTGATTATGACAAAGACTGAGACACAAATGACTGCAGAACATCCTGAAATTATTTCTGACCAGATGTTATAAGAGTGATCGACTTTGTGGCCTTTTGACTTTAAGTTTTTTGATTTAATTGTATTTAAAGACTGTTAAATTATCCAGCCTTGCTATTTTTCTCCAATATTATTATTGTAATTTTCTCCTCAAGAAAACATTCTGTACTAAAATTAAATAGTTTGGGACCCGGAATACATACAATACACAATCACCCACACTTAACCTGCACCAATATATGACAGAGCACAAATAAATCTAAATATGACTCCAATCCAAGTACCTTTTTAAAGTGATACTGATACCAGCTGAGTCCTTCATCAGATTCCCATTAACACATGTAGGTCTCTGTCTTGTATCCGTGGTAACAGGCGTGTAGTGTAGACACACTTTAGAGCGTTTAGGTGGCATCTTGGCTGCTGAACTGCTAAGCGCGCTAACTCAAATTCACCACGACTTCACCACCACAGACGGGTTGTAGCTGCTGTGGCAGTGAGCCAATCACATGATGCATTAAATCCAAGAACGCTTGCTGTTGATTGGCTGTGAGCAAGTCCATACAAATAGTCATATTTTCTAGCTCTGGGTGCAAAAAGGATATTTTGCAGGTATCGTTTGACGGGAGACGTTTCAATACTACTTGGTATCGATTTATTTCGGTCAATACTTTAAAGGTATTGAGTACTATTAGTTCAGTACGATTAGACTGAACTGGAAATATCCAATATGGTGTCTTGGTGGCTGAAGATCTGGATTGATGTGACTTGGACATCACATTTTGATTGCCAATTCTGATCAAACTGGGAGAGAATGGAGCTCAATTGCAGGTTTCATTTGACCAGAGATGTTTCGATACTACTTGGTATCCATTTATCTCGGTTGATACCTTAACGGTATGGAGTACTGATACCCAGACCTAAAGCCTACATTTCCATCTTTCATCATATTCATGTATGGTTCCTTGAGCTGAACAAAGTATTTCAGCTTGTCTTTAGCAATGTAAGTTAATCTTTCCAGACCAATACTGTTTGGAACCTCTTTGATCCACATTCTCAATGTTGGAGCGTCCATATTCTTCTAACATAATGTGAGATGAAAAGTCCAAAGTTCAAAGATCTGTTGTGCAGGACAAGATGTTGATATCCCTTATTACATACATACTTGAGGCACCAATGAGACTCTGTGGGAAGGTCAAGTGAGTGATGGCATCCATGGGTTATCAAGTGGGCGCCCTCCTTCTTGGGTGTTTCGCTGATAGACCCACGACACCTCCAGAGGGTTCAGCAGTGAATCCCAGCGTCCCAGGTTCACCCCCTAGATGCCCTAGATGATATATCCCAAGATCCTTCCATTAGTGATACCTGTTTATCCTGTTCAGAGTTGCATTGGACTGACTGTATGTATCTCCATTTACTTTGCAGTGTGTTATGTTTAACAGCAGGAATGATATGATTTAGGTTTGGTACTTTGGATTTAGATTTCTGCAGTTTATTACACAGCTTGAATCTGGTGTACTGAAAACTGTCTTAAGGTCCTTTCACTGGATATCAACAACCTCACCAGGTATCAAGTTAGAAAAAATTACCAAAATCGAAGACATAAAGGCTGAGATAGCCCTGATTTAATCCCCAATTTATACATTTCACTTCTGCTTGGCCTTTATGGGTGTGTATAATATAAATTGTATCTTCTGTCTCCCTCTATAAGGGTGTGTAAGAGTCCATGTATAACACAAAAATCTGTTGTGCTGCATTATTTTAGAAGCAGAACCACATCCGCTGCACATGTCCATGTTTGTTTTTCCTTGGGTTTGTTTTCCAGCCACTTTGTAAAAGCTCCAAAAATAACACGATCCTATAGTTCCCACAATGCAGATGTTGCAGATAGAAAACTGTCTGAAAACTTTAAAAGGAGGAACGTGCCTTCTAAAATAGAGTATGTAGAGTTTATGCAGAATTTCATACATGCAAAATACAAAATACATGATGGAGGTGTGGTGGTATTATTTGTTGTTTTCTGTAAACTGTGACACATGCAGAGATCACATGCTCTGGTGTGACAGTGATACACACACACACACACACACACACACACACACACACACACACACACACACACACACACACACACACACACACACACACACACACACACACACACACACACACAGTGTTCCTTCACTTCTTCTCTGCTGTATAGTGTAAGTGAGCTTTGTAAGAGCCAAGTCTGACCCGAGCACACACTGAGAGTTTCATCAACACCTAAGCAGGAAAGATGGAGAGCTTCCAGACTCTTACACACACACATACACACACACACACACACACACACACACACACACACACACACACACACACACACACACACACACACACACACACACACACACACACACACACACACACACTGAGCTGCCATCCCTGCCCTCTCTTCTTCCTCCTTCGTCTGCCTCACTCGGTGATTCACCAGAAGAGCCTCCATGTTGCTGTCTGCTCTCACCAAATGGCGAATGAATAACGCGCCAATTTCTCATCGTTTTGCACGTTATCGCTGCGCATTTCAAGCTTTTTCGTACTTGTCGTTTGATTGCCGTTATGTTTGAGTGACGGGGGGGAGTGATGCATTTCAGATGATGTCATTATAATGTGATTTTTAGATAGTTTATGGACAAAAAGTTGGAGAAGCTGTTCAAGACTGCTGACATTTATTATAACATCAGGACGTTTTTACAGCGTTTTAATATTTTAGCTTAAACCCAGATGTACATGGTATCTGCAGGTGTTGAAAAGCCTTGGAAGACATTGGTTTAGGTTTTTAAATGGACCTTGCATGGACTGCTGTGACAACATCCACTCAGTAAATTCAATTCCACTTGATTTAACAGTAGATTGCTGCTTGACTGCTCAGCTCAATGTTGATTTCCAGGTTAAATACACAAATTTAAATCAATTTAACCTATTTCACTTGTGTTAAATCTGCTGTTGAGTCTAGATAAAATTTAATTTAGTGGGCGGTTGCGGTCCCCACGTTCTCTGAAGAACAGAAGAGGGCGTGTAATCCGTGCACAGTTCCTCATTTAACATAATAAAGATTTGACAAAGAATAACACAAAATAAGCTCTAAATCCATTAGTTTCTAGCACAACATACAAGTCATTTCACAAACTCCAGCAAACTTTTTGACCATTTAATGGGTAACAATTTAATAACTGCTGTGAAACCTTTTAATATTGATTCTGATCTATCTGACAATATAATAATAACTCATGATGACATGTTTAGCATCCAAAACCCTCAAAAACGTCCCTTGTAACAAACTGACACCAAAATCATTCTCATCAAAATTTGGATTAAAACAAACTTGAATTGTTGGTATTTAAAGTTGTTTGGACCTCACACACAGAAAGTTGGTGTGTGTGTGTGTGTGTGTGTGTGCGTGTGTGTTGTTCTCTTGTGCGTCACTGCTGCTGGGAGCGAGGAGGCTGTCGTCGTTTGGCAAATGCCACGGCAACATTATAGACAATGGTTCATCTAAATCTGTATCCACAACACACCCACTGCACTGCAATATACACACAAACACACACACACACACACACACACACACACACACACACACACACACACACACACACACACACACACACACACACGCACACATGCACACACACTGGTGTATTGTAAATCTGGTGTTTCAACCAAGCAGTAACAGAAAGGCAGGATGTGTCTGACAGTATTATTGGAAGCAGTTTAAAGGGCACTGTGTGTGTTTGTGTGCTTGTATACTCTCTGTGTGTGTGTGTGTGTGTGTGTGTGTGTGTGTGTGTGTAAGTGTGTTCCTGTTTTTTGGGTGATTATATTTAGCCCATTTTGTAGATGAGAGTTTTACAAAACACCTCAGTGTTCGTTAAGCAGTGTGTGTACAGTAATTAGTTTTTATCCTAGAATTTTTGTTTTTGTGTGTGTGTGTGTGTGTGTGTGTGTGTGTGTGTGTGTGTGTGTGTGTGTGTGTGTGTGTGTGTGTGTGTGTGTGTGTGTGTGTGTGTGTGTGTGTGTGTGTGTGTGTGTGTGTGTGTGTGTGTGTGTGTTAGTCTATCATAGGCTACTTTTGGGGACACATTTCTAAAGACCAGTGGCTGTGTCACCAATTGATAAAAAGCAGATATTTGGGTCAGTGGTTAAAGTTAGGTGTAAGGAAATGAATGTAAGTCTATGTAAAGTCCCCAAAAGTGACATAAGACAACCTGCTAATGTGTGTATGATGGAAACAGTTCCATTACATAAACTCATTCAGTATTTTCGTCTCTTTCCAGGTTTTGATTTTCCAAACACGAGCTCGTCACTGTGACTGCTCGCAGCTTTAACTCCCTCTCTGTTAATTACCTCAACATTGCTGCTAGCGCTCATTATCCAGGTTAGCAGCTTATTCACGTTTAGTATAAATCCACTCAGAGGGTAAATGAAAGAGTTCAGTTCTTGCTGGATCTCTCAGTCATTTCATCACAGCTGAGATCAAAAGCTCAACAGTGTTTTTTAATTGATTCATTTGCTTCTTCGGGATAATTCAGGAGGTTTCTGTTTGTTTTTTTTACCTCCTGCTGCTCTTTAGGTAGTTTTTACTGGACTACACTACCCAGAATCCACCTGTCATCTTGTCCTGTTGAACTTTATGTCCATGTTGTTGTGGATACTGCACTGGGTGAGAGTTGATGTAGCTCAGCTCGCTCTGACGTTGAAATCCTGCCCTCATCCTTAAAGATATTTCTGTGTTAAAAGAGAGTTTAATGAACAAAAACAAGATAATTTAATGTTTCTGTTCACCTCTGATGATTTATAAACCTCAAACAATGTTCAGCAACACATTTATATCAAAACCATTTACTTCTTAAGTTGTTTATTTATGTGAAAACTAATAATGAGTGGCCAATATAACGTCACCACCAATATTTGTGTGTTGTTGAGTTCAGGATGTCATATTAAAGGAGCATTTCATAGATTTTTACATGTCTGTTAAATGCGCTACAGCCCCTAAACATAATTGTAAAAGGTCTTATGTGGTTTGTCAAGTGTTAAAGAAAATAATCCTGAAGATGTCAGAAGTGTAAACTCTGTGCTTGCATGATTATAACAGAAAGTCTGTGTTATACGTGTCTGTGTTTACCAGGCAGTGAGGGGGTTACCTGTCCCAGTGCATTCTGGGAAGTGTAGGATTCAGTGTTTTTGAAGCCGGAGCCATGAAACTCTGGATGTCTTGGTGTCTTCAGTATTGACTCTCGCTTGAGCCCTGAATGTGAGTCCTGCAACTTATGGGAGTCTAATATCTGGTTAGTGAAGAGGCCCGTGCATCAACCTGAACTGGTTGGTTTGATACACTCTGTGACCCAAACATTTACTGTCAAAATAGGTTAATAATCCATTTATTGTACTTACATATTTAATATATGCTGGCCAGTCTAGCCTGGTTAGCCTTGTTATCCATGTTATCCATGTTCATATAGTGTCACTTCTGTCAGGGACAAATGACAGATCTGAGCTGAGCTGAATTCAACAATATTATTAAAAAATATGAGCCAATATCTCCATATTTAAACAATATCTGGTCTCCCACGTCTCCCTCCTTCCTCTTTTTGGTTGGCTTTTCACTCTGACTTTAATTAAAGCTGTTTGAAACGACTGTAAACACATTTGATTTCTGACATGGTCATACAAAACGTGGTAAAAGCCATTTCTGAGCAACAGCTGTCAGCAGGTGTATTGACTCTTTGCAAGAAACTGGCCCCAAAACCGAGGTCCATACTGAACTGTGAGTTTTTGTGTACCGTTACATTCCTGTTAAAAACCCAAAGTATGCAGAACAGAGCAGACAGGCCTGTTTGTGTCCAGCAGGCGTCTGGATGTCAGCTGGCCGTTAAAGACTCCACACAAACTGAGTTATTGTCCCCGACTGCTTATCCAGCCAACACAGAGTTACCTTGGCTAGCTCTGTGTGTGTGTGTGTGTGTGTGTGTGTGTGTGTGTGTGTGTGTGTGTGTGTGTGTGTGTGTGTGTGTGTGTGTGTGTGTGTGTGTGTGTGTGTGTGTGTGTGTGTGTGTGTGTGTGTGTGTGTGTGTGTGTGTGTGTGTGTGTGTGTGTGTAAAACATCCCACAGAGCTGCTCTTTGTCTCAGAGGATTGGGTTGCACTAAACGAACAAAGCATCCACGGTTGCCAGTAGCGACGGGAGCAGGTGAAGTGAAACTTAAGGCCGAAATTTGTGTGTCTGTCTGTGTGTGTACGTACATGTGCGCTTGTGTGTGTGTGTAGTACGTCCGTGTAAGTCTAAAAGCTAAAAGTTGCAGAAGTGAAACAAAGAGACTGTTAGTTTAGCTCAGACTTTCAGAGTCGCCTCTGTGTCGTGTTTTTCTGTCCTCGTCTTTGACAAGCGAACTAAGCCTTTACTGGAAGTCCTCGTCTGTGTGTGTGTGTGTTAGATATAGAGTACTGTGCAAAAGTCTTAGGACACCATGAGATTGTTTGTATGATAGTACTTTTGCACAGTACTGTATATAATTGACAATATACATTTATGACAACAGATTATTCAATTATTCATCATGTTTTTTTCAAAGTTCATTCTACCTTTAATTTCTGTGATCTCTAAAGGTAGAGAGCTCTGTACATCACTGTTCTCCTCACTGTATTTCATCATTGTCGACTTACTGCAGCTGTGGAGACAAACACACTGTTTTATGATATGATAGTAAAAGTCACATTGACCACAGAGGACTGTGATGGAAACTCTGACAACAATGTGATGATCAGTATTTCAATATGAATCAGTGGCTTTTGTGTTTTAACCAGGTGGGGAGCTCCGGTCCTCTGAAATGATGCCAATGCGGAAGTAACTTTAAACTGCATTCTATCAAAAGGCCACCAGGGGGCGACCGTTTTGGTGTCAAAAGGACTTCCGTCTCTATACAAGTCAATGGAGAATTCACCAACTTCTCACTTGATTTCTAACCTCAGTAAACGTTTTCAAAATGTGTTTATGGTCTCAATCGCTAGTTTAAAGCCTTCTTCAATGCAGTATGATGTTCATTTGTGAAATTTTGGCCTCCCTGATTTTATATTTGACGTTAAAGCAGGGTATGCATTAGGGCGTGGCTACGTCGTGATTGACAGGTTGATTGGTTCACAGGTTCAGGAGGGCGCCTCATGCTCCTCCTGATGCCCATATAAGTAGATTACCTGTTTTTATTTTTCCCGGCATGCACCTGAAATTTTCAAGATGGCCCTGCTCAGATCCGATACTATTGGCCGCAGCAGTCCACAAACCAATGGGTGACGTCACGGATGTTACGTCCATTTTATATACAGTCTATGGTTTTTACTTTTGTCCAAGGCATGAAAAGCAGTGAGTCGAGTCTATTGTCAGGTAACAGGGTTGAGGTTTGGACGTGTGTATGTGTGTGTGTAGTTGACCTCCAGGATCAGATGATGTCACCACAGTTGTACAGTACAGACGGCAGTGAAAAACGACAGCTCACATCACCTCCAGACCTGCTCGAGGTGACTTCAGTGAGTCAGGAGCTGAAACATTGTGACCTCAGAGACTAAATCAGCAGGTTTATTATATTATAACAATTGTTCATCATCAGGGATCGTATAGAAAATGATTCATAATAGATACAGTGGTAACAAAAAAGACATAATTGTACAACAGTTTGTCTAAAATCCTCTAAACCCAGACCGACCTGCAAACACACCCAATTCAGGTGTTTTCATACTTTATTCAAGAATTTATTCATTTTTAATTTTCCTTTTTTTTAAGTGAACATTTGACTGGTTTGGTCCTTTAGTTGACACCTTTTAACCTTCGTGTCGTCCTCCCAGGTCAAATTTACCCCGTCTCTCTGTCCTTCCTCCCTCCTTCTCTCTTTCTTTCCTTCCTCTCTCTTTCCTCCCTTCCTTCTTTCCTTCCTCCCTTCCTTCCTTCCTCCCTTCCTTCTTTCCTCCCCCTACCTTCCTCCCTTGCTCTTTCCTCTGTCCTTCTTCCCTTCCTTCCTCTCTTCCTCTTTCCCTTTTTCCCTCCCTCCCTCCTTCCTTCTTTCCTCCTTCCTTCCTTCCTTCTTTCCTTTCCTTCCTTCCTCCCTTCCTCCTTTCCTTCCTTCCTCCCTCCCTCCTTCTCTCTTTCTTTCTTCCCCCCTCCCTTCTTTTATTTCCTCTGTCCTTCTTTCCTCCTTGCCTCCTACCTACCTTCCTTCATTCTGTCCTTTCCTCCCTTCATTCCTTCCTCCCTTCCTTCTTTCCTTTCCTCCATTTCAATATTGTGTAATTGTATGTGTATCTTCACTGCATCAAACCAACAGATATTCATATTTGGAGGTTTAATTAAAATATTTTGAAAGGACAAGTTCAGATAAACACTGACTTCAGATATTACAGGATTTACTTCCTGTGTCTTCGTGTCATCAGGTTTATATCCATCACTGTAGAGAGTTTACCTGCTCTGTTTTTAGAGAGGATCCATCCGGCGTGGGCATCACGAGGCAGGAATAAGAGCATCGCTTTAAATACTGAGTCCACAGAGAGATACTGTGTGTGTGTGTGTGTGTGTGGGAGAGAGAGAGAGTATGAGGGAATGAGAGTGGGAGGAAGAGGAGTGAAGGACAGTTCAGTGAAGTGGTCAAACTGAGCTGCTGAATGTGCTGCTGGCAGCGATGAATCACTCAGAGAAACAAGACTCAGCGAGGAAAACACTCCATACATGTCTGCTAAGAGCAGGGGGGAAGCTGTCTGTCCTTCTGTCTCTCTCTCGCTCTCTCTCTCTCTCTCTCTCTCTCTCTCTCTCTCTCTCTCGCTCTCTCTCTCTGTGTCTCTCTCTCTCTCTCCGTCTCTCTCTGTCTCTCTCTCACTGTCTCTGTCTCTCTCTCTCTCTCTCTCTCTCTCTCTCTCTCTCTCTCTCTCTCTCTCTCTCTGTCTGTCTCTGTCTCTGTCTCTGTCTCTGTCTCTGTCTCTGTCTCTGTCTCTGTCTCTGTCTCTGTCTCTGTCTCTGTCTCTCTCTCTCTCTCTCTCTCTCTCTCTCTCTCTCTCTCTCTCTCTCTCTCTCTGTCTCTCTGTCCATCTCTCTCTCTGTTTTTCTGTCCTTCTCTCTGTATCTGTCTCTCTCTCTCTCTCGCTCTCTCTCTCTCTCTCTCTCTCTCTCTCTCTCTCTCTCTCTCTCTCTCTCTCTCTCTCTCTCTCTCTCTCTCTCACTGTCTCTCTGCCCCCCCCTCTCTCTCTTACATTTATAAAGGTGCAACCACTGAATATTTTTGCCTTTAATAAAATCACTAAATCAATGATTTGATTAGCAAAGTTGTTGTGAATTTTCTGTGGATCGACTAATCGATTAAAGGGACAGTATGCGTTTTTAAGTGGAGTTGTATGAGGTATTTACACACAGTCAGGTGGTCTGCAACCCCCCAGTTTAATGAATCCATTAAAGGATGAAGTGTTTGAATGTTCGTCAGATAGTCAAAGACTGAATTTCTGACAAGAGGAACAAGAGAAGTCTGAAAAGGAGTTTCATAAATCACGAGGACATTCAGAAAAACAGCAAAACAGCTTCAGCAAAGGAGCAGCGGCCTCAACTGTGACTGAATGAAGGACTTTCACGGACAAATCTGGCAGGCGCCAGTGTGTCAGGAGCTTTTTGTGAGGTGTTACACTCGATGCCAGTGTGCAGCGGTGAGAAATCTACATTTTCAGGGATCAGAGGAAGAGTTACAGGACGCCACCTCACAAGCAGAGTCGGGAGGGTCGACATTTAGAGAATAGATGTTGGACGCTGGAGAAAATGCTCCAGTAGAAGGATTTGTCTTCAGGTAACCTTCAGATTGAATAAAAACGCCTTCAAATGAAACAGTACATGGAGGTAAAGTGTGGGAGTTTTTCCCTCCTCCGCCTCCCATCCTCCTTCCTCACACTGTACATGCAGGTTTAAATCCAAACTCACTGCTGCTGTTTTTACACACAGAGACAAATGTGTATCTTTAAAGGTCAAGTGAGATATAAAGAGGTTTAGCAGGGTGCTGTTTCTTTTCATTTTTAGACCTTTCAATGGGTCATTGTTCCTGTTAATGTCATCGTCCTGGTGGGTCATTGACTCATTAAGGTTAATCTCAGGAGGGAAAGTGACGTTCAGGTTGCAGCTTTCATTGTTAAACACATTTACAGATGGTGGTATTCATTAAACTGTGAATGTGATAAAAAGGTAACAAAATGTTCTCATTCCTCACAGTTTCTTTGTTATCTGACACTTAGAAGAAACAAATGAACCAGGAACAAAATGCTTCTTAACTGTATTTTGATTATTGTGACCCTTGTTGTTCGGTTCATATTATACTGCAAAAAACTTTCTTTTTCCATGAATTTAAATCCACCTTGTAACCTGCAACATGTAGCAAGAACACCAGATTTGAGGTTTGGTTGTAGTTGTCTTTATTTACAAAGAATAATAATGAGATTAACTGCCAAGAATGAACCGAAGCTACAGGAGTCAGGAGGTCTGGCTTGGTGTGGGAAGTCTGGACCAACCACACAATGAGCCATCGGACCAAGAGTTTCCCTCCCTAACAAAGCCATGAAAACAAGACTCCCAGACCTCCGTCCTCAAAAAGGAAGAAAAAAAAAACATTTAATGAACAAAAGAGCAATGGGCTGCTTAGTCACGGAGAGAGAGCCTACACAACTATAGTTCATTAGCTTTGGTCCTTATCAGTGAATGAGTCACTACTTGGTCGGTTTGGTTTCATACAGCCAAAATTTAAAGCGAACCAAAATGTATCAACTGAATCTGTGTGGGAGGCGTCACTCTGTTCATTGGTCAGAAACCTGACAGGCGGAGAAAGTAGAGTAGTTTGTTTTTCTTCCGGGATAGCTTTCTAAAATGGACCTGCAGAACTGGCATCTCTGTATATCTGTGGTCATCATTTGATCCACATACCAAACAAGGCCGGGCCGATACTGGATGTTTGGGGCCGATGCTGATACCGATATTAGGGAGTAAAACAATTCCAATATTAATATACCGGCCGATAATCTTATTTATACACAATGTAAACACTTGTGGAGATAATATGCAGTGGAGACATGACATTACAGTTTAAGAATAAACTGAAACATTAAACTTCACTTGGAATTTAATATGTATATGTTAAACTTGAATTAGGATCACAGATTAAATATACATAAAATGCTGTGTATATATCATTAACCCTTTGTAGGTCTGCTCAACTGTTTGGTAGAATTTAGGGTCAATAAGAAAAAAAAGGCAATGTTTTATGTTGTCATGCCCTCAAACAGGAATGAAAAGCACACAAACATTTTCTTGGTGTTACCTACAAAGGGTTAGAAAAAATATTGGCACATATTGAATGTGAACATCTTCTATGAATGCACTTCAAGGTAACGTCTCGCAAACAATGTGCTGCCTTCAGACAGTTGACGAGTAGAAGCATCGATTTTCACAATGCTGAGCTGCAGTTGCATTGGATCGAGGTTGCATTACATTCATACCACGAACCTTCCTTCTACCAGAGTTTGTTTGTAACTGGACTGAAACCTTCAACAAATGTTCAAAGCCAACGATCTCTTCTCTCTTTTCAGACATTATCCCAAGACGTCGTTCACCATTGTGGCCGACACACCAGAGAACCTGAGACTGAGACAGCAGAGCGAGCTACAGAGCCAGGTGATCACGCACACACACACACACACACACACACACACACACACACACACACACACACACACACACACACACACACACACACACACACACACACACACACACACACACACACACACACACACACACACACACTCACACACACAAATACACACATACACACACACACAGAACCGGCTGTCATCACCTGTGTTGATGATGTCAGCAGCATCCTGTTGTGTTTGCTCCTGTCGCCCACAGATGATGTCACGCAGTGTTAGCTCACTGTCGTCTGTCAGGTTGGTTTGTTGGTGAAGATAATTAAAGCTCCACTATTGAATGTTATGTCATTAAAGGCTGTTTTTTAAAAATTGATTTAGAGTAACCAGTAATTATTATCATTATCTATGAATCTGCTGATTATTTTCACGATTAGTCATTTTGTCTGTAAAGTGTGAGAATATAGTGAAAACAACTCTTTACCAGAGTCAAAGGTCATAAGATAAGATCATTTATTAGTCCCATTATGGAGATGTTAACAGTGTTACAGCAGGAAAGTGGATGGTAAAAATAGAAAGAGCATCAATAAAAAAGTGTGTTATTTTATTTCAATTTTGTTTATTTTGTCTAAACAACCATCAAAAACACAAATATATTCATTTTACTGTCATGTATGACAAAGAAAAGCATGAAATCACCTCATTTGAGAAGCGAAAAGCAGCAAACCGTTTAACATATTTGCTTAAAAAAAATTACAAATAAGATTATTCAATTATCTTTCTGTTGATCAACTAATTATTGCAGATCTGTAGATGATATGTGGTCAGTGTGGTTTCTGGGTATGGATGTGTGTTGCTTTATATCCAGATCCAGTTTGTTGATATTGATGGTGGAGAGTTTAAAGTGTCTGACATTGACTGACATGTGGTTTAAATCAACTCTCCACCCGTCTGGCACCACGTGGAGATGAAAACAAACGCTCATGTGCGTCAGTTGAAGCTGCTCTGACATTCCTGCTTCCCGATGATTTCACCGATGCTGATTCACTGACACACGAACTGATGCAAAGGACACGTATGAGAGAATAAACCAGCTCTGCCATATGTCCTCATCCTGTGTGTGTGTGTGTGTGTGTGTGTGTGTGTGTGTGTGTGTGTGTGTGTGTGTGTGTGTGTGTGTGTGTGTGTGTGTGTGTGTGTGTGTGTGTGTGTGTGTGTGTGTGTGTGTGTGTGTGTGTGTGTGTGTGTGTGTGTGTGTGTGTGTGTGTGTGTGTGTCAGCCCAGCAGACTGCAGTACAAAAGGACAGCTGTCCACTCAGCAGTCTGCAGGAGGGATCGTGCTGTTTATGATGGGATGCATGTTTGTGTATTTGTGTGTATGTGTGTGTGTGTATTTGTGTGTGTGTGTGCGTGTGTGTGTGTGTCTGCTCCCATAAACATCCATTTATTACCTGCTCGTCAATTCATCTTTTACAGACGACAGCTTTTACACATTCATTTATTCTCCTGTCACACCTTTATTTAATTATTTTCTTCTTTATTAATTGAAAGTATTAAATCACTTTTTTTAAATCCTACATTCTGTCAGAAGTTGTTTTATCACTTGAATATTGACTGAAGTTTAATATCTAAAAACAAGAGAGAATAGAAAGCCAACTGTTTTGTTTTAACAAGCTGCGTCTCTGTGTCTGAAGTTTTATTTCCAGCAGGAATTTACAGATTTCAGGTCTCTTTCTGTTTTGTCACAGTAAAACGTTTCACATGTGGCTCCAGCTGTGATAGGCTGGACTACAGTTTCAGGTTTATGAAATTCAAAATATTATTATTATTATTATTTTTACAGTCTCTATATCTGCTTGTGTGTCCTTTAATGAGTCACAGTATCATTCTTTAATGTCTGGCTGCAGCTCACATGATTCAAAAGATATGAGAATAGATATGTTTTAACCCTCCTGTTGTCCTCGAGTTAAGGAAGGAAGGGAGGAAGAAGGAAGGAAAGGAGGAAGAAGGAAGGAAAGGAGGGAGGGAGGGAGTAAGGAAGGAAGGTGGGAGGAAGGAAAGGAAGGAAGGAAGGATGGAGGAAATAAGGAAGGAAGGAAAGTATGAGGGAGGGAGGGAGGAAGGAAGGAGGGAGGGAGGGAGGAAGGAAGGAAAGGACAGAGGAAAGATGAAGGGAGGAAGGTAGGGGGGAGGAAACAAGGAAGGGAGGGAGGAAAGAAGGAGGGAAGGAAAGAAGGAGGGAGGGAGGGAGGAAGGAAGGACAGAAGGAAGGAAGAAAGGGAGATGAAGGAAGGAAGGAAAGAAGTCCAAACAGACGGGGTCAATTTGACCCGGGAGGACGACACGAAGGTTAAAGATGCTTATGCACATTGAATTGAATTTGACCTCTATGTTGATGAACTATGTTTTGTGGTATTTTTGGTTCATTTCCAGGACCATGTTTGTTTCTAATGATGGAGTAAAACTGTAGTTCTATGTTACATACAGATTGACATTCAATGACTCTTATTAGTAAAAGCAAAGGGAGCATCTGAACTTATTATACAAGAACATTTGATTGGTACAAATACTCACATTGAGTTATAATCCCAGTTACAGATTATAACAATGTGAATGTTTTTACCCATTTTATGCAGATTTCATTTTTTTAAACTATAAAGAATAAACAGCTGCTGATTCCTCAGATGTGTTGTAATTCAGAGTAAATCAGTCTGATATTTATTGGTAATTCTTCTGTCTATTATCTGATAATCACGGCTTTGCTTGCTACTGTCCTCCATCTTTATTTATTAGCTCAGTTTACTGACAGGTCAAAGAGCTGCGATGAGTCCAGCAGAGAGTGAATCAACACTCTGCTGGATCATAAAGCAGATGACTTCAGACGGTCTGTTGTACTTAGAGACTGTAAATGTTGAACAGGGACAGGTTATTACAGGTCAAATATTTAATAAAGCTTTGAATAAAAAGTGACAGGCCTTCAGTACACATGATGTTCACACACAGGACACCTGCCATCTCTAATGTGGGACATACATCTCCAACAACAGTTCAATCTGGCTTAATATCATCCTTTACTCATCATCAGATCCCTCTTCATCAGACTTCATCCATTCATCTCTTCTACATCAGATTCCTCCACTTCAATTGTTATTTCCTCCTTCTGTAGATGTAGGTGGTGTAGGTGTGTGTATGCAGCATCAGCTTTTTTCCATCTCCAACAACAATTCAATCTGGTTCAATGTCGTCCTTTACTTATCAGATCCCTCTTCAGACTTCATCCCTCCATCTCTTCTCAATCAGATTCCTCCTCTATTAAATCCACTAGCAGGAGTCACCTGTGCAGCTATTCTGGATCAATTGTTGTTGCATCCTCCTGTAGATGTAGGTGTAGGTGTGTGTCTGCAACATCAGCTTTTTTTAAATTTTTATCTCAAGCAACTGTTCAGTCTTGCCCAAAGTCATCCTTTACTCATCAGATCCTTCATCCATCCATCTCTTCTCAATCAGATTCCTCCTTTATTTAATCCACCAGCAGGATTTACCTGTGCAGTGATTCTGAATCATGCTTCACTTGTTGTTGTTTCCTCCTTCTGTAGGTGTAGGTGTGTGTATGCAACAGCAGTTTTTCGTGTGTGTGTGTGTGTGTGTGTGTGTGTGTGTGTGTGTGTGTGTGTGTGTGTGTGTGTGTGTGTGTGTGTGTGTGTGTGTGTGTGTGTGTGTGTGTGTGTGTGTGTGTGTGTGTGTGTGTGTGTGTGTGTGTGTGTGTGTGTGTGCTTTTTATAGTTTCGGTCGTTACCTTGTCATATTGGCTTAGCAGTTAACCTGCAACTGATGAATGGGGATTTAATCTGCTTTGTAGTGAGAGCGGGGACAATCAATGTGAGAGCAGAACACACACACACACACACACACACACACACACACACACACACACACACACACACACACACACCCCTACACACACTCACGCCCACTGTAATTGTCTGAGTCATATTTCTGCAGTTTACAGCCTTATGTAACTCTGCTCTGGGGTCTAATGGGTTGTTACTGATGACAGATCGACATTACGGCTAAATGAGCTGCAGTGTTTCCTGTGAAGGTCGAAGTGAAGTGCAGACCGGACCAGATGAAGAAATGAGCGCCTGCTGATGAGTTATTGTTATTGTCTGTGGGGCTGAACATCTTCCACTCTGCCTGCTGTTTGGTGCAGATCTTGCCTCATTTTACAGACGTGTGATGTAGATCAGGATCATCAGGAAATCTGGATCATAGTAGTTACAGAGATTCTGGACACATGAAATAATTACTTTAATTAATGAATATTTTCACTTTTTTATACAGGTGCCAATTAGGGATGTCATTAAAACCAAATAATCGAATAGTTGTTTGCAGGGTCTTAAATTGACCTTTGTGCTGTGGTTGTTTTTTTTCATTGAACAACTTTAAGCAATAGTTTATTGGTTTATTTGCACACAAATAAAATTCAGAAAAATATAAAAATACAAATAAAACGTGTGGGTGAGGTAGAAACCCACTCTGGGCTTATCTTAAAACCTATAAGAGATAATGCACAATAACAATGCAAAGTGAAATAATAAAAATAAACATAATTTACCTAACTAATATTACGTACAATTTAATGCAAAATAAAATAAAGTGAAACAGCAAAGAATTGGAAGTTAAATACAAAGAATTGAGCTGTGTAGTCTAGTATGAAGGCTTCATTAACAACTACAGAGCAGTTCTCACTTTCCGCCACTAGGGGGATGTCTAAGTTTTTGTAAACAACCTCCAACTTATTATGAAGTGAAACCTCAAGTAAATTATCCTGCTAGCTAGCTAACTGAAGGGAACATGATGCAGACGAAGCCACACAAAAGTCCAGCGTGGTTTAAAACCTTTCAGAAAGTAAAAGATAATGTTGTCAGGTGTGAAATATGTGGAGTAGAGTTAAGCTATCGTGGTTTTACACGAACAAAAAGCTGCTGTCTGCTGTGACGGTTACTAAGGGAGACGGACCGTCATGACGCTAATCACCAAACTAGTACGTCAACGGTTGTAACGGCTCCTCGAAAGTTTGACGAAAACTAACGTTACGTCTCTCATTGCTAACATGATTGTAAAGGATATGCTCAGCGTTGTTTATGACAGGGAGGAAAAACAGGCCACGATATTATTATATATTTCGAGGTCTGTAAACCTGTAAGATTTTTTATTTTCTTTTAATTGATGTGTAAGGCTGATTGTCATTTAATTTAATACAACTTTGCGTAGTTAAAGCTTGTTGTTTGTTATGAATATTGAAAGTTAGTTTTGACGCATCATCTATTTAGCTATGAATGTTAGCATGTAGCGAATATTAGATTAGTCGTCGGTTATACCCATCGATTAATCGACCATGAAAAAAATGGGCCTATGTACATCTGTAGTGCCAATATAATGTCTGGGTTTTAATATCAATATACGTTTTTCAGCATCTTACTTTATGAAATATACATCATATTTTCTAGTGCAGTCTTAAATGAGAAAAAATATTATTAAAATCAGGAACTATTGGATAAAAGAATAAGTAAACACAACAACTGTACCTCACCAAACATTCAACTCTTTTTAGGATTTTATATTTGGTGTAGTTGACACATTTTAGTTGCTAGTAAAAGAGTTCTGAAGTTCAGTAAGCAGCACTCGTCATAATGAATTTAGTTATTATAATAATAATGTGAGTAATGAACACGTAACTGATAATTTAATTGCAATTTATCCTATAAATAAACTCGTGGGATGATTCTAGTGTGAGATCGTGTTCTAAAATCAGAAATAAAAGCGTCTTTTCCTTTTCATACCACACACACTGCTGTTTAACACGTATGACGGAGCGATTACAGTATATTTAAAGATCTTTTCACACTGTGGAAAGTTGATTGTAGCTGCAGTCAAGCCTGAGCCGTCTGTGGTGTAATTATGTCTGCTGTGTGGGCACAAAGAAAGGTAAAATCCTTCCTCAGATGCTCATCATCATTGTGGTTATTAAATAGCATTGCTGTAATGTGAATTGCAGGTTTTATTGCTGCCGTTTAGCTCATAACTGAGTTATCCAGTTAATTAGTTTGTGAACTAATCATCACCATTGTTGCTGCAACGGCTGAGCTAGAAAGAAGCTTTTAGTTTGATTTATGGACACCGAAACCAAAACCTCATGCTTATGTCTGTAAAACTATTTGTCGAACAGGAGATGAGAGTATTTAATAGATATGATGACACAGCAGTATAAAGATTTTCTCCTCTCTTTCCTCTGCAGGTGAAGTATAAGAAGGATTTTGAGGAGAGCAAAGGTCGAGGGTTCAGCATCGTGTCCGATACTCCAGAGATGCAAAGACTCAGAAAGACTCAGGAGCAGATCAGTATCGTATGTACACACACACACACACACACACACACACACACACACACACACACACACAGATATATATATCATGTTCATATTTCTTCTATATGTGAATGTGTGTATGTGATGTGAGGAATGAAAGTTAAGGGGTGCACTTTGGTCAGTGAGCGCAATAACACACACACACACACACACACACACACACACACACAGACAAACTGTCTACATCATCAAGCCCTCCATTGTTGATGACATCGGCTGTTTGAAGAGGAGCTTCTTCTGAAACAGGTGAGTCTAAATGACCATGATTCTGCATTAATTTGATTTAAGACGATGCAAATTAAGCTTTAAGTGATGCGATACTTGTTTCTGAAAGGCCACAAAAAGCTGAGAAACTAAAGGCAGCTTCACCTGATGTTAACTTGCCCTTCAGTGCAGAGTATCAGTGCTACCTGAGCTGTTTGTTTATGTTGGAGAAAAAGTTGTTAAGACCTACAGAACTGTACACAGACAAGCAAGAATAAGATTAAACAAGATGTAAATGATTAAAGGTGCCCTGTGGTGTTTTCCTGTAAACAGACTGAAGTTATGTTTACATTCACCAAAACTCATTATGTTTACCTTGAATTCTAACAAATGAGTTGCGTGTATTTCCTTCCTCATAAAACATTAGTGATGTTCGTTTTTCCTGCATTGTTTATGTGCATATTTAGTAGCCTGCAGCCTCCCTTTTGCTGGTGCATTGCTGGGTTTTTGGGGGCATTGTTGCCACCTGTACTGTAGATCAGTGGAACAGTGTGAAAACATCTGCAGGACTGTGTATTGTGTCAACCAGGCCTGCAGCTAAACTTTTTATTGTCTATTAATCTGTAGATTCTTTTCTCAATTAATCAATTACTTTTTTAGTCAGAAAATGTCTTATGTCCACAGCACAAATATATTCAAGTTACTGTCATAGCAGACTAAAGGAATCATGTTTTCTTCAATAAAGTGATTCAAAATGTTTAATTGACTATGATAATAGTTGGTAATTAATTTAATAGTCGGCAGCTAATTGATTAGCCTTTGCAGCTCTAGTCTCAGCTGTGTGTGTAAACATGATTCACCCACTAACCACTATAATAAAGTTGCTCTATATCACTACTACAGGTCAAGAGCTCCACATGCTACCCTTTAAGTAAGCAATAATACGCTGTTATGTGTCTGTAGTCAAGTAAATAATGAATGAGATGAAGGTCAAGAATGTGTCTGATACAAGTCAGTCATCAAAGCTCATTATTTTCTATGTCAGCACACCTCAGAGTGTGTTATGAATCTTATACAATGAGTTCTTACTATAGAAGAGGGAGGCTGTGTTTAATGTAACGGATGTTGGAAGTCTTTCTGTGGTCATTTTGATCCATGTTTAGATGACCAGTATCGTTGCCATGGTTACCTACAACGTAATAAATCGAGAGCAGTGATTAGCAGTAAAACTACAGATTTAACAGTGTTGAGGTGACCTGCTATAACAGTTTAACAGACACCTGACAGCCAATCAGAAACCAGAGTTTTTCTGTTGTAATGCTGCTTTTAGGTGCTGACAGCAGTTTATACAGTAGAAGAGAAAGTGTATCTTTAATCATTGGATATGTCTGTGTGTGTGTGAGTGTGTGTGTGTGTGTGTGCCTACAGATGATGCTTCAAACATGTGTGACCTGATGACCCAGTGACCCTCAGCAGAAGTTGAAGGTACCGTGTTTACAAGATCTTTTCCTCTTATCCTTTTATTGTAGTTTTTATCTCACTCTCTCCATCTTTGTTATTGATTTTTTGTGTGTGTGTGTTTCAAGCGTCTCCACAGATGCACAAATGTGGGTGTAAAACCTGAGCTGCATAAAAAACATTATTACTATAAACAATCTACAGTTAATACAGTCAATCACTTATAATTATGTGTTAAGCAGCTTTCATACAGGTTAATGCAATTAGTAGTGTAAAATGTAAACAGCAAAATAATTTGACACCATTTAACTCAAAATAATGAAAGAATGAAAATGATGGGAACAATTAACCCAAATAAAATAGACTGAAACAACAGTAGAATAGTTAAGAGACAATAACAAATGAAATAGAAAATAGATACGAGGGAATATTGACTACAATAAAATATATGATATGATAGAATTTTCCCGTCCTCCTCAGCTTTCTTTCACATCTCTTTTCTTGTATTTTTGTTGTCTTTTTTCTGCCTCTCTCTCTCTTCTCTGTTCACCTGAGCGAGTGATCGTATCATTCCGCTGCGTTAATACGCCACAGATCTTCTCTCCTCATTTATTTCGCTTTAATTAACACACACAAACTCTCTCTCTCTCTTTCTTTCTCTCTCTCTTTCTCTCTCTCTCTGAAATGGTGTGACATTCAACAGCCCACACATTTTTATTTTATTACTCGGCTCTTTTCAAGGTTGACCTGACGATGAGAAGAGAGGAGGGAGAGGAGGAAGATGTGAGGGAGGATGAAGAGGAGGGCTGAGAGAGAGAATAGACAGAGGTATTTATGTTTCAGCTGAATTTAATGTGAGACGTCTGTTTATCTATCAAATGGGAAAAAAAGAGAAATCAAATAGAAATCATAAAAAATGAAGAGATGAAGGTAAACATTAATTAGAAGGGTACGTGTTAAATGTGTAAGAGCCACTTAGGTTCATGTTGATATTTCATAAATAGTTTCTGTTATAATCACATGCTCTATATTGTAACGACCCGTAATTTAAATCCTCAGTTCTGATTGGACAGTTACTCCCTGACGTTGCAGCTACATACTTTTACACTGCATGGTTTAAGATAAAGTAGAGCAGAGATTAAACTGTAGTGAAGTAAAAGTTTCAGTAGAACTAAACTAAAGTAAAATGATGAAGTGAAGAAGCCTGAAGAGAGAAGTGTGTTATTTGTGCTGAGCGGTGGCTGGTTCACATCAGGACAAGATCACAGGGATTTCTCCCTTAAAAGCTTTGTGTGTTTCAGAATTAATTAACAAGATCTGAGGGAGGGAGAAAGGGAGAGCTCCTGGTCAGCCTGGCAGATTCCTTTTTATTTATTTATTAATTTTTTTTAACCACCTATGAAGAAGAGCGATTTTTCACAAAGCTGTAATTCCCCAGAGAGGCTTGTTTACTGTGATTCTGGGTGAGACTCTGATGACTGCAGGCACGAGGGCCAGCCAGGACTATGCTGGCACGACTCAGCTGTTATTCAGGCCAGTAGACTGATGATGTGTTTAAAGACCTGATTAATTATTTGTACCATGAACAAGTGAGATTTGGTGTGTTTCTGTGAAGATTCACAAACAAGGGAAAATCAAAAAGAGAGATTAGATTTTTACACTTAGCTGAGGTGAAAGTTGTAGAAAATGCAGTTAATACTTTATCAGAAGTTAAAAACAGCTTGTTCTGATGGTTAACTGCTGTGTTTTTAAGCATTGCTAAGACTTTTTCAGCAGGGCCAACCTCTGTTAGATCTGTGTTTAAAGTGGCACTAATCAATGATTTTATATTTAAAAAAGTACTCCACCAGTTTATCATTGCACTCTAATAACATTATCACAATCATGATGGACAGAGGATAACAATTGATGCAGCAGAACCAGAGCTATATTTACATTTTTTTCTATTACACACGTTCCTCATCTGTCAAATTCAACATTGTTTAAAAAGTGAAGTAGTTGTTTGTACTGACAAACCTGACTCTGCAGTTCCCCTCTGAGTGTTTTTCCCCCCCAAATCGTTATTTCTGTTTTATGGCTTGAAACTTTACTGTTTTGGATCAAACTCAACACTTCCATTAACTAGCAGGCAGCAGTCTCCAGTGAGACCAAACCAGAGCAAAAACAATAAAGTTATATTTGCCAAGTTCAAATCATTGCTTATGTTTCTGGATGTGTAAATATCCGACTGTTGGTAGATAAATTCCCCATGTCAACCTTGTAAGATTCATGATTCAAGAAACGTTATCGTCCATCACACAGTAACATCATTTCCTCTTTGATTCAGCTCGGTTAGATAAACATCATTGTAACAATAAATCAGTGAAATCATTCGTGAATACTAACATCAATAATAAATATGTCCCAAGTGGCCAAAAACCAATTAATAAAGGGTTAAGGGTGTATAGAGTGTCATTAGGAAAAATAAATGTAATGATGCTGGTCAGCTGTAAGTGTGCTGACATACTGTTTGTATTACAGCAGTAAATCAACCACTATCAGAACAACATCATGATCAATCCGTGTGACTTTATGTCCAAACCAACAATGAATTCCTTTCTATAGTCAGGCCCTTTGTAGCTGATACCAAAGAACAACCACCTTCCTCAGAGCAGCTTCACTAGAACGAACCAGAAAAGACAGTTAAACAATAGTCTGTCTACATGTTGAGATGAAGCAGTTTAACTGGTGATAAATGAATCTATTGTTGTTGCATTGAGCTGTGATTTGTTGGTGTTTGTGCGGCGTAGCAGCAGATGGTCATTTGGCTCACCAACAGTCAGATCTGCTGTGGTCGCTCTCTATCAGGTCGATGTCCTATTTATCTCATCTACCATCTGACAACCTGATCTCACTGCCAGAATACCTGCTGCCTCTTAGTTTGGCAAATGATTTATCTGTACAGTGATGAAATTCGTGAGTGGAATTATTGATTAGAAAGAGGAAAAATACCTCCTTTGTTTTTTTTATTCTTTACTTTTCCTTAGTGTTCACCTCAACCACAAGTTTTGAAGACACATTTTAGGCCATATACCTTTTTTTCTGTTGAGTTCGTTCGTAGTGTTTCAAGTTGAATACAACTGCACAAACATGTAGGCTTGCTTGATCATCGGCATAATTGACACCCTTAAAATATCCATATAAGGAATTTCATATTCATAAAAATGTTCCCAGAGAGTGAAAAGAAGAGTTTTAGGTTGCTGCTCTCAGTAAGCAGCAGACACATTTATCAGTGTCAGCAGTCGTGTTAAAGGAGCTGAAACTATTAGAGACTATGAATCCATCAGAGCAGCTGCACTGTGACGGAAATAAAGAGGAAACACTTTGACAAATTAGTTGCTAAAAAAAAATCTTTGTAAAGCAAAGTGCTCCATGACTAATAAGAAAGACGTCATGTGACAGTCACAGAGATATTAGAGGAGAGATTATTACAGCCTACAGTAGGTGATGTTTCACTGTCAGCTGTAACACAACATGAAACACCCTGATGATCATAAGATGAACAGAATCTTATTTTTGCATTAAAGGACCAGTGTGTAGGATTTAGTGCCATCTAGTGGTGAGGCTGCAGATTGCAACCAATTAAATACCCCTCCCCCCCACTTTCCAAGTGTGTAGGACAACCTACAGTGGCAGTGAAAATTGTGAAAAATGTGAAAGTACCTATCCAGAGTCAATGCTTGTTTTTTCTGTTCTGGGCTATCGTTGTAGAAACAAAGTGGTGCAACATGGTGGGCTCTGTAAATGAGGACCTGCTCTCTATGTAAATATAAAGGCTCATTCTAAGGTAATGAAAACACAACAATTCCTCTGTTCTATCCTCATTCTTGTTTAAGGGAAATGCATCCAAACTTTGGACTAGCACTGTATATAGTAAACTGTTTAATTGTTACGTTATCATATTTAAACTCCAAATTCATTCAGATTAAGACTGAATGATTTCAGGTCAGTTAAAACACAGTGTTCATGACTTGTATGGGCCACTACGAATTTGGTTTGTACCTCAGAGAAAACTCTAAGTACAAGTACAATGGTAAATGCCTAAAAAAATCACCTTGAACACGTCACTTAAGGCCCAATAAGCCCAATAAACATCATTGTGATGATTGGCAGGTCAATACAGCGTTCATATAAAAAAGATGATTATTCTGCCCACACCTTCTGTTCTATCATTAAGGGTCAATAAAGCTCATTATACATCTATGTAACTCGAAGGACTGCTTTTAGTGTGTGTGTGTGTGTGTGTGTGTGTGTGTGAGGTACATTCCTTCCAGCATACAGAACTCACTGAACTCCTTCAAATCTACACACACTTAAACACACACACACACACACACACACACACACACACACAAACACACATAAACACTGACACATTAATACAGCATGTGTCCACACACACACACACACACACACACACACACACACACACACACACACACACACACACACACACACACACTGTACCACTGTAATTGACATGAAGGACACAGTGGCGATAAGGTCTTGAGTAGAGGGCTAAATGTGGAAGTTAAAGTGATAAGAAGTACCAAATGACCCCATACCCATAAGACATTTGGCTATTACAGGAGACAGTCGAATTCTAGACGAGGCAGTTCAGTCACTGACAGGACTTTATTTTGTGATAGTGCTGAAATAAGAGGCTGATATCAAAGAAGCTGAATGAGTGTCTAAGACATTCAGAGGCAGGAAGAGTGACCACTGCAACGAGGAAATCTTGAAGAAGCTGAAAGGAAAGCGAGAGAAAACCAAGACTGATCAACATATCAGAGAAGACCAACAAGTAGCTGTGATATTCAGAAGCAGAGAGACAGAAAAACAGCGACTAAGGATTTGAAAGAGCGACTAGGATATTGAGGAAGCCAAAAAGGAAAATCAGGACATTGAGAGACGATCATAAATTGAACAAGGTGAGTACAAACAGGATGTGAGGAAGCTCAGAAGGTGTCCGGGCCTTAGAGGAAACTGAGGAAAGTTAGTAAAAGCTGAGAAATCTGGAGATGCTAAAACTAGGATGACTACTGATAGTGTGACAGTAACGTTAAGAACTCTAAAAGGAAAGCACAGGCATTAAGAAATATACTAACAGGGACTTTGACCTTGACATGTAGAGCGTTAAAGGGTGGCCCTGACTTGGAGGAAGCAGCTAGCTAGCAGCAGCTAGCAGGATAAAAGTCAGTCTATGAGAATATGGACAAACACAACATGAAGGACTCTGACAGGAGAATGGAGTAGTGAGTTATAGGTTGCAGTTTTAGTGAATATTTGTGGGCATTTCATTGGTGTTGGACATCATTTATTTATTTATCTTATTTATTAATAAGCAGTAAGAACCACACAAGGGCCACCCATAACTGCATTGACCGCTCTAATTTCTAATTTTGAGAATTTTGAAAAGTGTGAGCTTCAATGCAAATGTTTTTGGCTATCTTGTCATTATCCAGATGCACGCGTTAAAATGTTTGGTGTGTAAAGCACAGTGTACTGCAGGGGAGTTGTCAGGCTTTTTTGTTGTTGTTGAACTAAACCACTCTGAGCAGTATATATTTTACTAACATTTGCCAGAATTGACAAGACTCATGGGCCCACTGTGTTGCTATGTCCTGGGTTAGAAAGTCTTCTTTGCTGATGTTTTGTGATGCATTACAACCATCTGTAGATCACTGGAGTGTTGTGTCAGATGTGTCCTCATGCATGAGACACACAGAATAGGGGACCACTTGCAACATAACTGCCTCCATAGCACTGCTAGAGGTTTAAAACTCCTCAGTCACTGTTGTACCTTCACTTACTGACATGTCCTACACACAACAGGAGCTAGCTATGAATGTATTACAGGAGCTGGATACTGCACTTATAGATGGTTTCTCTTCAAATGAATTAAAATTGCTCACCTCAAGGTTTCTAGCTTCCAGGTTTGCATCGATGTTATGCAACCCACTGATGATAGACTTCACAAACTTTAAAACTGTGACACTCCCTTAAAAGTGGAGGCTGTAACATTTCTTTCTGCAGGCGTTTGTCTCTCTTGGCCGTCTTGTTGACCTTTTTAGCTTGACAGTAGGTCATACAGTGTATGTGCCATTAATGGCTGCTAAAGTACCCTGTGCCTTTCCATCAATGATACTAAGAGCCTGTCAGCTGCTGCTAATAGCTCGTTAGCTCTGACCACCAGAACTCCAGCCATGCAATCAACTCTACCCTGAATGGTTACAGTCAGTCCTGAACGCTCCTACATGACTTCCTGCGTCATCAAACACTTTGTTTCCTTCCCCATCAACCTCCCACTGCTGCTGAATTTTCATCATGGCAGAAATCAATAGTTTGGTTTCTCTTTTAGGAGTTTTATTAGTCTGTCGTTTTACTCTCTTTTCTTCCACCAGGTTGTATTTCTTCGGTAAAGCATGCAAATGTTCTTTTCCTCAACTTTAATGTAAAAGTAAACCAGCTCAGGTTGGCTAAATCTACATAATCTTTTAAATTACTTCTTCAAACTCATTTATATTTTCATAGACTTTTATGTAATAACATCTGTTGTTGTTTTCCTCCTAATGATCCTGGCCTTGCTTTTATATTCTTTCTATCTTCGTTTTTATTGCCTCTGCAGTCGAGTTTGTGTAATTAAGAATAACTAAAGTAAATGGCATAGAGGCTGACAGGAAACAGGGAGAGAGAGAGAGAGAGAGGGGAATGACCTGCAGCAAAGGTCCCTGGCCGGATTTGAACCAGGGACGCTGCAATTATGTGGCATGTACTCCAACCACCCGACCGCCAGTGTGCACAAAACCTAAATATTAACTGTTTTTGTCCTCAGAGGCGACTGACATGGAGGAAGAGGAGGCCTCAGCTGCATCAGTGTTGGATGGAGAGATAGAAGAGGTTATAACAGTGAAGAGCAAGAAAGAAGAGTCTTTCCGAGAGACGGTGATAACGACAACGACAATGACGACTGTGGCCTCTGTTGTTGAAACAAGTGGAGTGATAGACGTAGAAAAAAGAAGTGGATTGGCAGACGTAGAGGAGGAGAGTGTTGGAACAGTAAGGACGGAGGAGGAAGAAAGTGAAGTAGAGACGGAGCAAGGAGAGGAAGAGGACGGAGAGGAAGAGGATGCAGAAGAAGAGGATGGAGATGAAGAGGATGCAGAAGAAGAGGATGGAGAGGAAGTGGAGGGTAAAGGAAAAAAGCTGTTGGGACAATGGGAATCAGAGGTGAGAACTTTGGTATTTGACTTTCCTGCAAGTTTTAAAATTTAGCACATAAGTTTAATATTCAACTTTGACACAAACCTCTGACCCTAACCTAATCAATACACCTTACTGGTCAGGTGTATTGATTAGGAATGGGTTAGAAGTCATCAATCAGGAGTCAGTTAATGGTCTAAGAAAGCAGGAGGACATTCACATCTGGCAACAAAAAACATTTTTGAAGACAAAGTTCTTCACTTAAGTCAGTAAACAGACCTCATGATGAGAGTTCATTGTCAGACTGCTGTTTCCAAGATCAAGAATGAACCTTAAATCTCAGAAATAAATCTTTACTTTATTTAATCTAAGTACCAAAAATGATTCTAGACGAGTTTTCTAATATTGTCTTTTGATTTTTAATTTTAAAGTAGACATTTTTGCCAGCATTTTGAGCTTTTAAATTGTCGTTCTTTCTATTAATAATATCCCTGTTGAATACACTGAGACTCACAATGTGCCCCAACTGTAGCTCAGTCTTGTGTACTGCTAAACATCTCTGAGGATTTTGCTTTTCTTTGATGAAGTCTGCTGAGAGGCAGATTTTGTTCCTCTGCAGAGAAACCCCCCTCACAGCTCTGACTGTAAGTCTTTGTATTGACCTTAGCGTGGGGCATCGCCTGGCACTGCAGGTTTTTATAAGAGCTTAGAGAGGATTAGTGAAACTGCAAATGAAAATGTGCCATTATTAGCCTTTTCATAGTGTTTTTGTTTTTTTTAGGGCTGAATCAGCCTGTTAGGAGAGGCAAAGATTAATGGAGCACGAATTAGGAAAGTTGACTCACATGTTTCTCTGTCTTACTCTTGTCACCTGGCTCAGATGGATACATTACTTTATAGATATTTAATTTCTAATGTTAATCTAGTTTTAATGTCTCATTTCAGGGGATTTTGAACTCTGACAAAGCCTTTGAGGAAACACTAGATACTTAGATTTGGCATGGAAATTACTAAAAATGAAAGATTTAGAATATTACTACAAAATATCAGTTTTAAATGACTTAATAATAGTGTCAGTGTTGGTAGCATGTTTGTTCATATATGCATACTGTATGTGTGTTTTCAGACCTCCTCTGATTCGAAGCCTCCACTACCAGACCCAACATTCAACAGGAGATGCAGTTTGATCGTCAGTGAGGTAAATTCATTCACTGTTACTTCAGCTGATTATTTCAGGGTGCTGTCACACCTGACCGGTTTGGTTTGGTCACAACAAACTTTCTCACTGGTACATATCCTGACAGACTACACAATCAGTTTTATGAGAAAAATTAAGTATGTGGCAAGTTGCCACATAGTTAAAATGAAATAAAGTGTGCAATATTCAACTTTTATGGGTATGTTTAGACTCTGGCAGCACTTGGTTAATGTTAGAAAATGATGGTTTAAATGATGAAATCCACAGAAGGAGAAAACTTACCTGTAAAATGAAAAGGAATAGAAAGTTAGTAGAAAGTAGCATGAAATGGAAATACTCAAATAAAGTACCTAAAACAGTAACATTCCATTCCACCGGTGCAATTTACGTGTGTCATTTTGTTTGGATTAAGCACAAACAACTCTGTCATAAGTCTAAAGTGATAAAAATATTCTGACATTAACATAAACTTATAAACAGTGAATAATATCTGCTGTAATTTGCATCTTGATTTCAAACTCATGAATAAGAATGTTGTTGTGGACGTGGCGCTTGGAGTTAAAGGCGAGGCGTCGTCCTCTTCCTCCGCCTCTTCCCATGTGAGCTGACTCACCGCCGGGCTATTCAACACGGAGAGACAAACTCTTTGACTTTCTGCAGCAGCAGTTTTAAGCAAATGTCTCACAGCAAAAAACGGTGAATGAGGACGAACGCTGTTGTAGGGTGTGGGAGGGTGAGGTATTGATTCCCTGGTGTGACTCAAACTTGGCAGCTCGGCTGTTTGCAACAGCAGAATGACTCATCAGCTACGGTGAAAGAGAGTCAACCCACTTTATAGAAGCATCTTCACTTATTCCTCCAGCTGCTGTCTCTGAAAAACCTGCCTTCAAGCGTCACCGTTAATCATCACGCTGCAGAAAGGAGATTAAATACATCACACTCTGACGTTTAACACTTCAGAATCTAAACACGCCACACTTTGGTTTCATTCTGTTTGACAGTCAGAATCTAAATTTGCTTCAGTTTTGAGGCAATCAATCAATCAATCAATAACTTCATGACAGCATGTTTCTCTCTCAAGTGTCGCTGCCCAAAATTTCTGTCGATATCCTAAACACAGATCCACCAATCCAGAGATGTTGCTGTTACCATGGAGACAATAACCTCTTCAAAGTTGTGCCCATGACAGCCTGAATGGAGCGAACCAGCTACAGAACACAGGGAAGAAATTATACTACATTATCTAAAAGAAGGCACATTTAGAAATAACACAGAGAGCTACTTTGAGAGCTAATTTCGACAACTTCCTGACAGTCACATGCCTGCTGGTGAGAAGCCAGTGAACCAGTGTTTGGTACCATTAAGCACCTTTTGTTTTTGGCCCAGTTTGGCTTCCTCTCACAGATTGCGGCCGGCAGCTTGTCATCTGTGGATTAATTCTATTTTTCTCCTGGGTCTCTCCAGAAAGTCTGCCCGTCTGTTAGAAACCAAAACCTCCTCTCAGACTCAGACTCGAACACCCAAACTGTGGCACGTGTGTGTGTTTATTATGAAGTTGAGTCTATGAGCACTGTTCTGTTTCTGACCTTTATCTGACCTTTAACAGTCAGTCAGTCTGGATTCGCTGACTGATCCAACACACTTTAATGAGGATTAATGTTCTTTGTTTACCAGGCGAAAAAAAATCTGTTAAGTTGCAAATACAGACAAACAAATTCCAACAGAAGTTACGTAAACAAGGACTCGTACTGAGAGTCTTTACTGGGGTAAATTCCTGGTGGATATGAGCCAACTGCAGCTCAGATAGTAGAATAGACACATTGGAGGAAGTGTACAGCTCTTCCTTCAATCTTGATAAATTCCCACTAATATGATCATTCCTTCTTGTTTTGAACCAACCTGATATGATGTAAAGTAAATCT